>NW_026114081.1:0-69349 GCF_018139145.2 Gymnogyps californianus | reverse complement strand
ACGTCCAAAGCCTACTTTGCCCTCACTGCTGACGTAACCCTCTCTCTTCAGCCTCCGCAGGTTGTCCTTGCGTTTGTGGTAGGCCCGCAGGTGCGGGTCATGCAGGCTGTTGTATTCCGTGCTCAGGAGGCGGCAGTATGGATCTCCCAGATTGAAATAACCAGAGGGCTGGTGAAGCTGTAAGAGAGAGTTGCCAGAGTATGAAGGAGGCAGGAGAGAGCAGCAAAGAGGTGCCAAGCGGGACTCGTGAAAAGGTCAAGGTACTTGCAAGACCAACACTCTTCTCCATCCTTCTGAAGGCACCGAGAACAGCACAGCCAGACTGCAGGGCCAGGCTGGCCTGCGCTAGGCTGGGCTGGGCTGGGCTGGGCTGGGCTGGGCTGGGCTGGGGAGAGAAGACAAAGCCCACCAGCAAAGCAGGCATCTTAGGCCACCAGGAAGACCTTGCCACAACAGAAAGGAACCTTCCGAGTGAAAAGTGCAAGCCCGGCAGCTCAAAGGCAGCAACTGCATGAGGCACTGAAAACAGTCTCCTCGGGGTTCGGCAGGCCCAAGGGCTGTGTCAACTAACTCTGCCTCCAGGAAGTCTCCGCCTTGGGAAAAATGCACCGCAAGCTGGAGCAGGAGGAGGACACTGCGTGCCTTCCCCAAGCAGAGAAGCCCCAGCTTTTCCAAAGACGCCAACAAGGCAAGCAGGAGAAGCTTGGACTCTCCCTCAAGAGCGCCCCGCAGCCTGGCTCGACATTGCTGGAGGAGCCCGAAGGAAGGGCACGTTGGCCCGGAACCGGGCACACTGCCGCCTGCTGCAGGCAGGGCCCCGGCCGCACGCTTGCACGCTGCCAGAAACCAGGCCAGAAAACCCACAAGTCCTCTTTTTGTCTCCGCGCCAGCGAGCCAGGAGCTTCCCTCTACTCCCCAGCGCTGCCACGTTGAAGGGCGGCAGCACCCACTGGACAGCAGGTGCCCACAAGGACTTCTTTGAATGACGGGGACCCCCTCAAAGAGGAGAGCTTTTCTACCCCTTTCTGCTCCCTTTACCTTCTCCCCCAGCTTTGTCCTGCAGAAGACAGGCTTGGAGCCGGGCAGCACAGGGATCTTCACCCCAAGGGGCAGCTCCAGCAGCCCAGTACCTCCTCCTGCCACTGGCTGGCTCCTGTTCCCTAGGAGCTAGAGAGAGGGAGACACTCGTGGGCACGCAGGCACTAGCTCCAGAAGCCTCCTGCACGGCACTTGCTAGAAAGCCTCTCGGAAGACTCCCACCAAGGCCAGCGCCAAGAGCGGCCCACTCAAAAGCTGCTCTCTGCTTCCTCGCCCCCCTCCCCACAACTCCCAGCCCTTCCTCAACCCACCGCCGCGTCCTTGCGCAGCAACCCCTCCCACCTGCCTAGCCGTAAGCCAGCCTGGGCAGACAGGCACCACTCCCTGCAAACTCTCCCCGGCCCCACCACCTTTGCAGCCCTCCCAGCTCCCCGCGCACGTCCCGACGCCCCAGAGCAGCCCTGCGTCTCCCAGGCTCCCGGGACGAGCCCTCTCCATCGGCCCCTTGCTCACCTCTCCCCTCTTCCCCCTGCGCTCAGCACTGCGTCCACCTTTCGGACGCCAGCACTCAGACGGTGCTCCATGGCTCCTTCCAAGAGCTCTCCTGGAGCTGCGACCCTGCGCTGGCACCTCTCGCTCCAGAGGCACTCAGCTGCGGCCACCACAGCCCGTCTCCCCGCGAGCGGCTATATAGAGCAGTCGCACATTGTTGCATCATCATGATGCCGCGCCACCGCACTGTTGCATGGTCGTCTTGCCACGCCGCCGCCCGGCCGCCCCGGGGCCCGCCTCCAGGCCCCTCGGGACACGCATCATGCGGGCCACCCGCTCTCGCTGACCCTGCTTTCAGCAGGGGGCCTCGACTACGTGCTCACCTGCTGCCCCTTCTTCCTCCTTGTACCTCTTCACCGTGGAATAGCAACACAGGATTCTGGCTGTGATGCCTGTTACTTCATGAAGAATGACAGGAAAGAAAAACTGTTGGTTGGTGGGAGCTGCGCATAGTAAAATGTAGCTGGAGTAGGTTCAGAATACTTTAACCAGGGAGTATTTTCAACAGCGGCATAAATAATACAGAGCGGAATTAAAAGCAGAGCGCGAATAAACCCAACTCTCCTAAGGGAAGATTCATAATGGCCTCTTTCATATGCACGGTATTTCTTTCTGGGGAGGAGAAGCCAGCTGAAAACCACAGAAAACAGCCAGGAAGAGCTCAAAATTCACTGCAATAAATACACCAATTGCAAAGCATGTTCTAGCTTGACCTCACCCATATTTGAAAACAAATACTTAAGAGTGTGCAGTGTGTACAGCGTCGGTTTCTCTTTTTTTGCCTCATATTCCACACTGCAGCAGCAGAGGAGAGAAAAAAACCTGCTTGAACCTACAGAAAGGAATTTTTTGGACTAAAGAGCACAGCTATTGCCATCTTCCATACCTGCCTCAACTCTGACCTCTAAACCCCAGTGTCCCTCTTCTGCCAGGAACTCAGCCATCTTTTCCAGATGCAGGAGCATGTCCCCACAATCCCCAGGAGACCTGCATCTCTATCAAAAGGCATTTGGAGCTCAAAGATGAACTGGCTGGCACCCTGGCCAGCAGCCCGGCCGCTCAGGCGCTCCCTGCAGAAGTCCCCTATCCGCATCCCCTACTCACTCCGATTTGCAGTTAGAGCCGTGGCTCTCTCACGGACCAAGCACAAGGCTAAGCTCGAGGTTGCAGGCATCCTGAGGCGAGAATCTCCCCTGAATGGGGGCGTCCCACTTTCTGGAAATCTGGAGCGGCGAGCGGGACAATGAATGGGCCAGAGAGAGAGAGACAGAAAGGAGTTACCGTGTGCCTTCTGGGAACGCGGCTTCAAACCCCCAATCCAACAGTTACGAAATTAGACAAAGTGCAACGGCTTCCCGGGACAGACTCCCTGCATCCCTCAGCCTGCCCAGCGGCCTGCTATTAGGGCACTCTTCTCCTTCGTGCTCAAGTCCATCCTCCAAAAGAGGCAAACAGATCTCAATGGCACTTTCTTTTCCCTTTACTGAACTAACTAACAGGGATCTCCTTTTATTCCTTTTCTCTCTTTGTGAAGAAGGAGAATGAGTACCTAACTGCAGAAGATTTGTGCCCGAGACCCTGAATTGCAGGTGTTCAGCTCTGCCACTGAACGGCGGCAGCAGCCTGGATTCATCAGGCTGCTCCTAATGCAAACAATCCCGACTGCCTGCACCTTGCCCATGCAAGGACATCTTGAAAAAGGAAGTGTTTTCTAGCACGGGAAACAAGGCTTGAACAATCCTCGTCTGCCTGGCCATTTTCCAAGGCAGCTGAAGATGCCCAGGCCCTGAACAGGGCACTTGTACTGAAAGCCCTGGAAGAGTTAACAGAAAAACACACTCCTCCTAGTATTGTAGGAAATGGAAAAATGCTGGGCTGGCTCAGGGGGGCTCGGGGAGTCGGGGTGCCCGGTGCCTGGGCCCAGGGGGTCTGTCTCCGTCTCCCTCTCCTTCCCCTCCCCAGCTCTTGGCTCACTCCCGGGGCTGCCCCGGCTGGGCCCGGCTCCACCTGACCGGGACCCCATCGCACCGGGCTGTTTGGAGCTCACCACCAACCAGCACCCCCGGGCAGCCCCAGCCCTCACCTCAGCCGGCCCGCAGCTGGAGCAGAGACTGCGCCTCTCAGGACCACCATGGCCGCCTGGCAGCTGAGGAGGGGAAAGGACAGCGCCAGCATGCCCTGGGAACCAACATGGCGGCCTGGCAGCCCCGTGCCCCAGGCCTACAGCTCCCGGCATGCCCTGGGGCGCTCCTTCCTGCTGTCTGACCCTGCGGGGACACCGTCCCCCGGCCGGCCCCGCCCCCCGCAGGCCCCATGGCCGCCTCCCCGGGGCTGCCCTGAGCCCGGCCCCGGAGCCCGGGGGAAGCAGGGAGGAGGAGGACGAGGAGGAGGACGAGGACGAGGAGGAGGAGGTGGAGGTGGAGGACTTGAGAGGGCCAGAGCGGCAGAGAGGGGTGGGGTAGGGCGGTGGGTGGCAGGAGAGGGACAGGAGGTGGACAGAGGGACGAGGGACGGACAGAGGGAGGAGGAGAAGGGGGGGGGAGCTGGGCAGGGAGTGGAGGAAGGAAAAATGGTGGTGAGGAGCCGGCACAGGGCTAGAGCGGGAAAGAGATGGAGGGGAAAGGGACGGCGGGGTGCAGGAAGACAAAGAGTGCTAAGCAATGGCTACTTAACACACACATCTACTGCTGTTTTGCAAAGCAGCCCTAATTCTGTGGCATCATCATCCATCCGCTTCTTTCCTGATGTAGACGTCCCTGGAGTGGGTCTTGCTGCAGTTCTTTATCTGTGATGCCAGAGAAGGGGAGGGTTTCCCAGAGGTATTGGAGGGGCTGGGATGCTGGCATGGTCCAGGGTAGTCCAGGGGTGTCCTTTCTTCTTCAGGCTGGGGGCTGTCCTTCTCCTCCTTCAAATGAGCCGGGGTCCTTTAGTCCTGCTGACTGAACCATGGCTACGCAGTATACAATGGAAACTAGATGTCTCTTAAGCAAGTTGATACGATCTCCTAGTATAGAGACTATTTGGTGCAATAGTTAGGGAATGAGATTTTTCCTGGCAGTCCCTCTTTTCTTTTGACCATCAGGGGCACACTCTACTATTCCTTCTGGAAGGCATAAGTCGAGGTCGTAAGGTAATGCAACAGTGTAAACACACATCTATAATTACAAAGCAAAACAAGAGAGTGAAGACAGCAACCCAAATCCTTTTAGTTCACAGTCTCTCCCTAAGTCTGGGAGCCCAGAGGTTAGCCAGCCAAATAGATTGAGGGGAGATCCCTGCCTTACTTCATGTAATATTTTGCAATGAGTCTTTATCTTGTTTCTATCAGTTTCCGTTTTCTGGTCTTGATTTACAGAAAACCCCAGCAGCTCTTCTTCAATAATGCACATCCTCTGTCCTGTCCTTCTAAAAGGTGGGCCGGGGCTAATCAATTCTCTATTACCATTTGTGGTAATCATTGGATTTCTTCCTGTAGGGCTGTCATACTCTCTGCGCTTTTCCTTAATGGCTTTTTCTCATTCTCTTGACACATTTGCAATAGCTCTTTCTAGTTTTGCGACCCCTAAGCATGGGAGAAAAGCTGTTCCAGACAGGTGGAACTTAGTGCCACATTCTGTCGGAGAGCCGTAACACTTTTTCCTTTAGCTCTCAGTAGGTAGGGGCTCCAGAGGCAGAAGAGATCCTGGTTCTAACCTGTGCGGATGGTATTAATGCACTTAGAAGACACTTTTCAGCTCAGGTTGAGGGTAACTCCTCGAGTGCCCTTTCTCCACCTCTCTACTATTGCCCTGGTAGTTGTGTCAATGGGTAGTATCATCTTCAGATAAGTCTGAATCCTGTAAGTTGTTTCCTGTGAAAGGGTTAGCATGTGCCAGATGTGGTTGTTTAGGTAAACCAGGAAGGTTTGGAACGTGAGTAGATGACTCAGAGCAAGCAGGATCCTATAGGCCCGTAGTGGCAACCGAACTTTTAACATTATCTTTGGTTTGATTGTGGCTTCCTGCAGAATACCAAGTTAATCTGTCCGCGAATATCCACATTGTCTCCGAGTCTGCAGGGCCTGATAAACTCCATCCAGGAAGAACTCTACACCGTGATGGCTTCTTACACTAGGTTTTATGTAAGGGCTTCTGGACAATCTCCCTTCCACGTTCGGTAAGGTTTTGGAAGAATCTGTGGAGGAATACCGATCGCCTTTAGGCATAGGAAGGCATCTATGGAACGTTGCAGGCATCAGACTCCCCTTTTCATCGGTATGGTCCTAAGGTCTGAATTGTCCCTTTCCATCCATTCTATTAATGTTAAGGCTCTCTGGCATTTCCAGGTCCCAGCCCCTACAGAGTGAGTAAGGTTGTCAGTAGGTTTGCTCTGCAAGCATCCCCAGGGGTCTCCCTTCAGACTAGTGACAAACCCTTCTTGGCGGAAGGGCGGTATCCTTCCTTTCTTCCGTGAAAATTCCTAACGTAGATGCCCATCCTTGTACCTCGGAGAATTCAATGGGACAGATTCCCAGGAGCGGTGATTTCTGGGAGAGGATGGGCTTCTAGTGCTTATCCAAGGCGGGTTTCTTTGCCTCTGCTGCTGTAGTTTGGACTGTGGCGACGGTCGAATGCTGGAATGAATACGTATCATCCATAGTCCACCACAGGCTTCTAAGCAAGGCTGCCACATTAAAACCTAGGCTTCCAAATCACTATTAACAGGAAAACCAAACAGACACAAGTAGCAAAAATACCTCTCCCTTGGATAGAGAGGACAGCACTGGAATCAGAAGGGTTTCCGGACTCTGGAAACCCAGAAGGCATTTAAAGATCTAAAGCAAGCAGTCGTGGAAGCTCCCTCGTTAGCCCTGCCAGGCTACAACAAGTCTTTTCTATTCCATTTCCATCAACAGAAAGCAATAGCCGGTTGGCCCAGAAACGTCACCAAGCCGTAGCATATTACTGAGCAGAAGCAGACCTCGTAATTCAAGGCCTGATTTCATGCCCTGGGGCTGTTGCAGCAGCAGCTGTGATGATTGAGAAAGCAAGAACTATTGTCCTGGGGCACCTGCTAACACTAATGGTTCATTCCTTGCTTTGCAGTCCTCCTCTCCAGAGTTCAAGCAACTGTGGATGTGCCGCCGCTGGGAAGTACATTGCTTCATGGCAATAAACATAAATGGTCCTTGGCTTCTTTGACGGAACTTTCCATAAATGCACCAAGATAGACTCAAACACGCTGAGATGTCCCCCGCCTTCGCTGGCCCTGCAGTGCGGGCAGCCGAGCGCCACACGGCAAAGCCCGCTGCATCTCCCCCAGGCTGTCTTGCCCTGGCTGGCTGCTGAGAGGAGGGGACAGCGGGTGGTGACAGCCCGGGGGGTGACAGGAGGGACACCAGGCGGTGACAGGCCTGGGGGGTGACAGGCCATCGGGTGGTGATGGGCCCAGGACTGTTGGGAGTGCTACCACAGGCCTGGGGGGTGACAGGAGGTGATGCTGGGTGGTGAAGGCCATGGCGGTGACAGGAGGGCCAGCACAGGCCCGGGGGTGACGGGAGGGATACCGCAGACCTGGGGGTGTGACAGGACACTGGACAGTGACAGGCGCGGGGGATGACAGGAGGGACACCGGGCAGTGAGAGGCCTGGGGGGTGACAGGACACCGGGGGGTGACAGGCCTTTTGTCATAATGCGCTGGGTCACGTGAGGCGTGCGGGGGTGGGTGCGGTGTGCCGTTGCGTGTGCGCAGTGACGCGCTCGCGGTGGCCCGTGCAGCTGGCGTCCGGGAAACGCCTCGGCGGAACACTGAGGCAGGGGCACCCGAGTTGCCATAGCGAGCGGTTGGGCCTGGGAGTGCTGCGTGCGAGAGAGAGAGCGGAGGCCGAGCCGGGGCCATGGGGGCCTCTCCCTGTCATCCGCCCGCCTGTTCACCTTCAACAGCCTCCACATCTCCTGTGCGACCTCAAGCGCCAGATCACGGGCTGTGAGAAGCTGAAGGCGGC
This sequence comes from Gymnogyps californianus, assembly GCF_018139145.2. Classification (NCBI taxonomy): domain Eukaryota; kingdom Metazoa; phylum Chordata; class Aves; order Accipitriformes; family Cathartidae; genus Gymnogyps; species Gymnogyps californianus. Next base: position 61,776 of record NW_026114081.1, on the reverse strand, counting down.
CAGCTGCGACCTGCACATCACTGGTGCCCAGACCAAAGAAGGTGCACGGGGGTGGCGGGGGCAGGGCCTCTGGGACCGCCGGGCTAGCGGCGGCGCAGACCGCCCCGTGGTGGCTGCGGCCTGCAGGAGCCGCACTCTGCTCTTTGTGGTTCGTCCCCATGTAGCGTGAGTCAGCCTGGGGCCCATCCCGCCGGCGTGCAGGGGGACCGGGAGGGCAAGCAGCCCCGGGGATTAAGCGGAGTGGGAAGCGATAATGCGATCATGGGGCGTCATAATGGAGGGGTGTCAGCCTGCCAAGGTTTGGTGTGTTGTAGCAGTCGGTGCTGTGAGGTCTGGAAGGCGCCCAGCGCTGTGAGCTCTGCTGGATGGCAGTGGGGTGGAAGCGGCTGCTGGGGGTGCGTCGTTTGCATAGCCCAGCCCCCCCCACATGCTGCAGAACGTCTGGGTCCCTGTGGCAGTTTTGGAATGGTCCCTCGCAGTTGGGTCAACGGACCCAGCGCAGCCAGTAGATCCTCTGCCTGGCATCAATCCGTTGGTACTGGTGATTCCAAAGAGGTGAAATTGGACTCTACGGGTCTCCTCAGAGGACCTTCAGGAGCTGTGGGCTGCGGGTGGGGACTGGCTCTCTTTCTCTGCTCCAGTGACTGGTCCCATTGCTCATAGGAAGTGGAACAGCTTTAGCAGGTGAATCTGCCCTCTCCCTTCTTCTGGGGGTTCCGGGAGCTGTTTTGGAGGTGAGGGAGATGGAACTTGATGGTCTTGAGCCAAACTGGAGAGAGCAGAGATGGACTGTAATTTATCTGACCTCAATTGTGTATCTGTAATGCAGTGTCATCGTCTCCGCCTGCACAACTGGACTAAGGTCCTCTTTTGTTTTCAAGGAGACAGCATGAATAAAGTCAGTGAATCTAGCGTGCGGTCTTTCTGACCAAATATAGAAGCATTTACTTTAGGATAAGGTAAACAGTACGTTGAACTCACTGGTTATCCTGACTAACTCTCCGTTGCCTAAAAGTGGGACCAAGTTGGTGTGTCTACATTAGAGACATCCACGTTAAGTCGGATGACTCCCAGCCCAGTCGCCTGCGTTCCTCATCGGGTCTCTGACAACTCCGCTGTTAGCCCTTATTGAAGCCAAGTAGAAAAGAAAGCCTGAAGTTGTCATTTGCTCTTTTGCAGCTTGACAGCCTGACTGCCACGGCAGAAGGAGCTTAACCCTTCACCCTGGCATAGATACCACCCCACACTATCCGGCTCCCGCGGGCCCAGGACAGCGCTCTGCTTCAGCCACGCGACAAAGGCAGAAGAGAAATGCTTCCCTCGCATGTTTGTTATGTGCAGAATATAACGCAACGTCCAAGACAGAGGAAAAATCAAACGGAGGGCGCCCTTGGGCCTGGATGCCGTTCCAGAAACTACGAATTGCCTTCGCAGATGTGCCTCCAAAAGACCGACTAAAACACCTATAATGGATCAATTATTCTGTTGGGTAGAGGCATTCCCTACTCAAAAAGCAACTGCTCAAGTGGTTCTTAAAGCTTTCCTGAAAGATATCATACCACGTTTTGGAGTGCCTGAAGAAACAGACTCCGATAAAGGATCACATTTCACAGCTGAAATATCAGAGAACCTGTTTAAAGCTTTAGGAATTTGACAAAGACTGCATGCACCTTACCACCCCCAATCCTCGGGACAGGGAGAGAGAATGAACTGTACTCTCAAGATTAACTGGCAAAAATTTGTAGAGAAACTCAATTAAAATGGACAGAAGCTTCACCATTAGCCCTGTGGGAATTAAGGCGATGCCCAAACGCAGGTCATAAATGAACTCCTTTGGAGATTTTATTCAGAAGACCAGATTGAATTCTGGGAACCTTTGCTCCAGCACACACAAGCCTTTTGGCAGGCGATGAAGGAGTTACCCAATATGTCTGATATCTACAAGACAGTTTTAAAAAGAAACAGTACAAAGCTGTAATTACACAAACTTTACCTTTAGGAAACTCTTTGCATCCATATCGACCCGGGAGATTATAAAGGTCTAGAAGACTAAAGATGCATCACAAGCCAAGTGCGAGGGTCCTGTGCAAGTATTGTTAGGCACTTACTCTGCTCTTAAAGTTGCAGCTAAAGATGCACGGATCCACCACTCTCAGGTGAAAGCCGCACCGAACTCCCGGTCATGACCCTCCTTTTGCTGCTGTTCAACACGATGGAGGAATTCCACTACACCACCTAACTCCAAGTTTCAGCTGGTGGCTATTATTGCCAAAGACTGCCTTCAATGATTCAGACTGCAAGCCTGTAATTATATACCCCAAAATGCAGCCGGAGGCCCGTGCACACTTGGAAGACTCACAGTCTCCCAACTATAAAAAAATACCTCAGCCAACTCTTACACAAAAAGAAGCAGAAGGAGCCTATCTCAGGCTCTGCCACCGGAGTGGGACTCAAATGTCAATCTGGTGAGCAAAGCGGAAGCAGTAGCCTTAAGCCTGCCATTAGTGAGAGTCCCTGCACTGGCACTAGGTGCCAGCCTCCACCTGACAAAGGTGGCCTGTACGCTAGCAAAACTCCGGATGCGCCACCACCACTTTGACTGCATTACTACAAGAGGAACAACAGTCGAACAGGGAAGCAATCCTACAAAGCAGAGCAGCTGTAGATGACTTGTTACTTAGGGCCAACCCCGGGTGTGAACGGAGGGAGGGCTCTGGGTGGCACCCAAGGGCACGCACAGGGCCGTGCTGGGTACCCAAAGGCAGGCAAAGGGCTCGGGCTGGGCACCGAAAGGCATACGGAGGGCTCAGGGCCGCACCAAAGGGCAAACGGAGGGCCCTAGGAAGCCCAAAGAGAGAAATGGAGGGCCTCGGGAGGCACCGCAAGGCAGTTTGGCAGCCCCTCGCTTGCCCCGAAAGGCCCACACCAGTCCCTAGGGGACATGGAAAGGCAGAGGTGCCTTGAGGAGACGAGAGGAGAAGAGGAGTCCGCTGGGAAAGATGAAAAGCTGAAGGCCGCTCCGTTAGCGGGACACCGAAAGGCCCACCGAGGGCCCTGGGTGGGAACCCAGAGGCCCATCAGGAGCTCCTGAGGGGACGAGAGAATACATGCACAGAAGAAGGCGCAGCCTTCAAGAGCACCTACAGATGGGACTCACACGAGGCATGAGTAGAGCTTTGCAGAGCTGGACCATCCTGTCCCATAGCCCTGACGCAAAGCTTTCTAAACAAGGCAGAAACATTGACTGCTTTTCTCTTCCCTACTCCAGGTTCCCTGTAAAACTGGGTCTTAGCCTGGCCGAGGCTGTAGGAGGGAGGAAGACGAGGGAAAACACTGCAGGGAAAATGCCCACACCCAGTAGGGCCTGGCGTGAATAAACGTAGGCACAAGCAAGCCCTTGGGAGCAAACTCTTTATTCTCTGCCAGGGGGAGCTGCCCGGGGGCTCTGTGGCCCTGGAGCCGCACACCTCCTCAGGACACCCTCCACAAGGTTCCCAGCTACTGCCCTCTTGATCGACTCGGGCTGCACGGGCTCCTCCAGGAAAAGCTTTAGACGCACTGGTCTGCGCCCTGCTCCTGCCTGGCTAGGGGGCTTTGGACCCGCTGGAGGCACGGGCTGCCTTGGGAACTGCGGGCCCATGGAGGGGAGGGTGCCTGCGGTGCTCCCTGGCCTGCGTATACGCAGGGATTCCCACGCGGGCACCGAAGACTTCGCTGCGGCTCCGCAGGTGTAATCCCGGGACTTCGGAAGGCCTTCTCTTGGCCGGCGAGCATCTTGCTCAGCGCCGTGGAGGAGAGATGGGAGGAGAGGACGTGAGCTCTCCTCTTTGAGTTGTCCCGCTTCCTCTGAAGGCGTGACTATTGCAGGCAGGCTGAGAGGCGGCAGGACCTTCCTTGCTTGAAGCTTCTCGGATTTTGGCTCGGACTTCCTGCCTGCCTCTGACTTCTTCGTCAGGCTCTCCACAACTTCAAGGACGATGGTTTTGGCATACTCGAGCAATTCAGCATCCAGCTGCTCAGCTCTGGAGACGGCTTTTTGGATGCTCTCCTGGGCAATCTCGCGACTCACTCGTGAGACATCAGCAGCCTTTTGCTGGGCTTGCAACACGGGCAACTTGGCTCTCTTGCTTGCTTCTGGCGTCTGCCCTTCCGATGCTCTGGCTGCTCCTTGTCCTTCTGTCACGCCCGGAAGCTTCAGGGTCTCCGAAAACTGACAGCAAAAGTTCTTGTCAGAATCGAGCCGGTGCCATTTGGCTTAGAGCAAAGGGCACTGTAGCCCCCCTGGACCTCAGCAGGGTGAACCAGGTGCCGCGGGCCCTCAACTGGAAGCTAGTGGCTGCCTGGGTACCGCTGATCGTGGCCGGAGGACTGGCCCCAGGGCACAGCGGGCCCCCGCAGGGGCTGCTACTTCCAACGCGCTGGTTGGCTCCTGACTGCCACGGCAGAAGGAGCTTAACCTTCACCCTGGCAGAGATACCACCCCACACTATCCGCAAACGCTTCCCAAGAGGCTCTTGCAGGGAATGGAGCCGGGCAATGTTTCAAGGGCCCCCCCCAAATGAGAACTGGGCAACAGCAGGCACTCCCCTGAGCTAATCAAGACCTCCTGCAAGACAAAACCACCCCACGAACGGCCAAGCACCGGCACTCTCAGGTTCAGGAACACTGCATCTTTGGATGCAGAAGTCTTTGGATGAAAACCAGAGTTTTTCAACCAGACGCGAAAGCAGCACCATGGACCGTGCGGCCATTTAGTGCACGCAGCTCGCAGGTTCGCGCTAGATGTGCGAGTCCGTGCGCAGAAGCGGCCACTGAGAGTGCCCAGGCACGCTTTTGCGTCAGAAAGGGCTAGAGCCTCGTGTCCGAGAGACACCAGCCAGGCACCACCTCCTCAGCACCCAAGCACCGCTCGCAAGCCCCGAGCGGCTCTGTGCGTGGCAGCACCCTCTCCCGAGGCCCGCGTACCAACACGCTGCCGCACAGCGGAGGCGGCCCCAGCATCCACCCGCCTCCTACTCACCGGCCTCCCTTCCACAGCGGACTTTTTGGAGCTGCTCTGGCTGCCTGGCTCTCTCCTCTTTCCCACCTGCTGCTGCTGCTGCTGCTGCTGTTGGCACTTGGCCTGCGGGAGGAGGCGTTGCTCTTTTTCAAGAGCCTCCGGTCTTTCACTCCGCTCCTTGATCCCACTCAGATGCCTGTCAAGAGAAAGGCAGGCAGCTGAGAAGGGGACGCTCTGTCCAGCTTGCCCAGGCCATTTTCCGCTCGGCCACTCCCATCGTCCTGCTCTGGGCTGCTTTGCTCCAGTACTCCCCACAGCACCTTCCAGCTGCCTGTCCGAGGCTCCAAACAGAGACCGGCACCGGCTCCTTCCACCGCTGGGCATTGTTTCTTTACTGGAACATGAGGCTCCAGGACTTCTCTCAGGGACCACGGGCCCCCTTGAAGAGCAAGCGTTACTTGCCCTTTTCTTACCTCGGCCTCCTCTTCCCCTCTCCACCCGGCAAAGTCTTTCTTTGCTCCGGCAGCAGCCGCTCTCGCAGGCGAGAAACGTCACTCCCTCCCGGCAGTCTGGAGGCATCCTCTGCTTTGGCCAGCTCTTGCTGAAGCTTTTGCTGAAAGGTGACACCAGGTTGGGGCTTGCTGTTGCCTGCACAAGCGCTCAGGCCCCTGCGTGCTGAGGTGTCCCGCGGGCCCAGCACAGCGCTCTGCTTCAGCCACGTGACGAGGGCAGAAGAGAAATGCTTCCCTCGCGACTCTGCGAGCCTGCACGTGACTTGCCTGCCCATGCCCACCCCTGCACCCTGTGCTAGCTCAGCTCGCAGCCCGGTACTCCTTGCCCTGCCATAACGCCCGGCCCGGTGGCACAGCCCTCACCTCTTCGGCAGCGACCGCCTCCCCTCCCCGACATGCCGCAAGTAAAGCCCCAGCCCTCGCCACCGTGTCGCTCACCGGTGTCCACCAAGGCTCCGCTTTGCCTACCTCCTCTCGCAGGAACATTTTCTCTGCCTCCAGCTTGAGCGTGGTCAGATACTGCCTGTACTCATTGAACTCCTTCAGAGTGCAAACCACCTATGGAGAGACGAGGGCAGAAATCCCCCAACAACTCTCAAGCCAGCTACGCAGACTGCCTGCCCCAAAACAGCCCAAACCCAGCGGCAGGGGAGCTGCTCCTCTGCACACCCTCCCCTCCCTCCCCTCCCCTCCCTCCCCTCCCCTCCCCTCCCCACTGGTGGGGCCCCTGACTCCCCCCCAGACAGGGCTGAGTGGTGCTCCTCCGCCCAGCGCCAGGCCCTGCACCGCCTGCCTCCTCACCACTCAGACAGCGCAGGGCAGCCTGAGAAGAGCACGAGTGGCAACTGCCAGAGGGACGCTGGCGCTCCTTCTGCTCCCAGGGAAACCAGCCCCACAGCCCTGTGCCCTCCGCCAGCAACAGGCGGCTGCACCAAGCGCTCTGGGAACCCCGCTTGATGAGGACTCTTTTCCTCAGCCCCACGTCCAAACCTACTTTGCCCTCACTGCTGACGTAACCCTCTCTCTTCAGCCTCCGCAGGTTGTCCTTGCGTTTGTGGTAGGCCCGCAGGTGCGGGTCATGCAGGCTGTTGTATTCCGTGCTCAGGAGGCGGCAGTATGGATCTCCCAGATTGAAATAACCAGAGGGCTGGTGAAGCTGTAAGAGAGAGTTGCCAGAGTATGAAGGAGGCAGGAGAGAGCAGCAAAGAGGTGCCAAGCGGGACTCGTGAAAAGGTCAAGGTACTTGCAAGACCAACACTCTTCTCCATCCTTCTGAAGGCACCGAGAACAGCACAGCCAGACTGCAGGGCCAGGCTGGCCTGCGCTAGGCTGGGCTGGGCTGGGCTGGGCTGGGCTGGGCTGGGCTGGGCTGGGGGAGAGAAGACAAAGCCCACCAGCAAAGCAGGCATCTTAGGCCACCAGGAAGACCTTGCCACAACAGAAAGGAACCTTCCGAGTGAAAAGTGCAAGCCCGGCAGCTCAAAGGCAGCAACTGCATGAGGCACTGAAAACAGTCTCCTCGGGGTTCGGCAGGCCCAAGGGCTGTGTCAACTAACTCTGCCTCCAGGAAGTCTCCGCCTTGGGAAAAATGCACCGCAAGCTGGAGCAGGAGGAGGACACTGCGTGCCTTCCCCAAGCAGAGAAGCCCCAGCTTTTCCAAAGACGCCAACAAGGCAAGCAGGAGAAGCTTGGACTCTCCCTCAAGAGCGCCCCGCAGCCTGGCTCGACATTGCTGGAGGAGCCCGAAGGAAGGGCACGTTGGCCCGGAACCCGGGCACACTGCCGCCTGCTGCAGGCAGGGCCCCGGCCGCACGCTTGCACGCTGCCAGAAACCAGGCCAGAAAACCCACAAGTCCTCTTTTTGTCTCCGCGCCAGCGAGCCAGGAGCTTCCCTCTACTCCCCAGCGCTGCCACATTGAAGGGCGGCAGCACCCACTGGACAGCAGGTGCCCACAAGGACTTCTTTGAATGACGGGGACCCCCTCAAAGAGGAGAGCTTTTCTACCCCTTTCTGCTCCCTTTACCTTCTCCCCCAGCTTTGTCCTGCAGAAGACAGGCTTGGAGCCGGGCAGCACAGGGATCTTCACCCCAAGGGGCAGCTCCAGCAGCCCAGTACCTCCTCCTGCCACTGGCTGGCTCCTGTTCCCTAGGAGCTAGAGAGAGGGAGACACTCGTGGGCACGCAGGCACTAGCTCCAGAAGCCTCCTGCACGGCACTTGCTAGAAAGCCTCTCGGAAGACTCCCACCAAGGCCAGCGCCAAGAGCGGCCCACTCAAAAGCTGCTCTCTGCTTCCTCGCCCCCCTCCCCACAACTCCCAGCCCTTCCTCAACCCACCGCCGCGTCCTTGCGCAGCAACCCCTCCCACCTGCCTAGCCGTAAGCCAGCCTGGGCAGACAGGCACCACTCCCTGCAAACTCTCCCCGGCCCCACCACCTTTGCAGCCCTCCCAGCTCCCCGCGCACGTCCCGACGCCCCAGAGCAGCCCTGCGTCTCCCAGGCTCCCGGGACGAGCCCTCTCCATCGGCCCCTTGCTCACCTCTCCCCTCTTCCCCCCTGCGCTCAGCACTGCGTCCACCTTTCGGACGCCAGCACTCAGACGGTGCTCCATGGCTCCTTCCAAGAGCTCTCCTGGAGCTGCGACCCTGCGCTGGCACCTCTCGCTCCAGAGGCACTCAGCTGCGGCCACCACAGCCCGTCTCCCCGCGAGCGGCTATATAGAGCAGTCGCACATTGTTGCATCATCATGATGCCGCGCCACCGCACTGTTGCATGGTCGTCTTGCCACGCCGCCGCCCGGCCGCCCCGGGGCCCGCCTCCAGGCCCCTCGGGACACGCATCATGCGGGCCACCCGCTCTCGCTGACCCTGCTTTCAGCAGGGGGCCTCGACTACGTGCTCACCTGCTGCCCCTTCTTCCTCCTTGTACCTCTTCACCGTGGAATAGCAACACAGGATTCTGGCTGTGATGCCTGTTACTTCATGAAGAATGACAGGAAAGAAAAACTGTTGGTTGGTGGGAGCTGCGCATAGTAAAATGTAGCTGGAGTAGGTTCAGAATACTTTAACCAGGGAGTATTTTCAACAGCGGCATAAATAATACAGAGCGGAATTAAAAGCAGAGCGCGAATAAACCCAACTCTCCTAAGGGAAGATTCATAATGGCCTCTTTCATATGCACGGTATTTCTTTCTGGGGAGGAGAAGCCAGCTGAAAACCACAGAAAACAGCCAGGAAGAGCTCAAAATTCACTGCAATAAATACACCAATTGCAAAGCATGTTCTAGCTTGACCTCACCCATATTTGAAAACAAATACTTAAGAGTGTGCAGTGTGTACAGCGTCGGTTTCTCTTTTTTTGCCTCATATTCCACACTGCAGCAGCAGAGGAGAGAAAAAAACCTGCTTGAACCTACAGAAAGGAATTTTTTGGACTAAAGAGCACAGCTATTGCCATCTTCCATACCCGCCTCAACTCTGACCTCTAAACCCCAGTGTCCCTCTTCTGCCAGGAACTCAGCCATCTTTTCCAGATGCAGGAGCATGTCCCCACAATCCCCAGGAGACCTGCATCTCTATCAAAAGGCATTTGGAGCTCAAAGATGAACTGGCTGGCACCCTGGCCAGCAGCCCGGCCGCTCAGGCGCTCCCTGCAGAAGTCCCCTATCCGCATCCCCTACTCACTCCGATTTGCAGTTAGAGCCGTGGCTCTCTCACGGACCAAGCACAAGGCTAAGCTCGAGGTTGCAGGCATCCTGAGGCGAGAATCTCCCCTGAATGGGGGGCGTCCCACTTTCTGGAAATCTGGAGCGGGAGCGGGACAATGAATGGGCCAGAGAGAGAGAGACAGAAAGGAGTTACCGTGTGCCTTCTGGGAACGCGGCTTCAAACCCCCAATCCAACAGTTACGAAATTAGACAAAGTGCAACGGCTTCCCGGGGAGCAGACTCCCTGCATCCCCTCAGCCTGCCCAGCGGCCTGCTATTAGGGCACTCTTCTCCTTCGTGCTCAAGTCCATCCTCCAAAAGAGGCAAACAGATCTCAATGGCACTTTCTTTTCCCTTTACTGAACTAACTAACAGGGATCTCCTTTTATTCCTTTTCTCTCTTTGTGAAGAAGGAGATGAGTACCTAACTGCAGAAGATTTGTGCCCGAGACCCTGAATTGCAGGTGTTCAGCTCTGCCACTGAACGGCGGCAGCAGCCTGGATTCATCAGGCTGCTCCCTAATGCAAACAATCCCGACTGCCTGCACCTTGCCCATGCAAGGACATCTTGAAAAAGGAAGTGTTTTCTAGCACGGGAAACAAGGCTTGAACAATCCTCGTCTGCCTGGCCATTTTCCAAGGCAGCTGAAGATGCCCAGGCCCTGAACAGGGCACTTGTACTGAAAGCCCTGGAAGAGTTAACAGAAAAACACACTCCTCCTAGTATTGTAGGAAATGGAAAAATGCTGGGCTGGCTCAGGGGGGCTCGGGGAGTCGGGGTGCCTGGGCCCAGGGGGGTCTGTCTCCGTCTCCTTCCCCTCCCCAGCTCTTGGCTCACTCCCGGGGCTGCCCCGGCTGGGCCCAGCTCCACCTGACCGGGACCCCATCGCACCGGGCTGTTTGGAGCTCACCACCACCAGCACCCCCGGGCAGCCCCAGCCCTCACCTCAGCCGGCCCGCAGCTGGAGCAGAGACTGCGCCTCTCAGGACCACCATGGCCGCCTGGCAGCTGAGGAGGGGGAAAGGACAGCTGCCAGCATGCCCTGGGAACCAACATGGCGGCCTGGCAGCCCCGTGCCCCAGGCCTACAGCTCCCGGCATGCCCTGGGGCGCTCCTTCCTGCTGTCTGACCCTGCGGGGACACCGTCCCCCGGCCCGGCCCCGCCCCCCCGCAGGCCCCATGGCCGCCTCCCCGGGGCTGCCCTGAGCCCGGCCCCGGAGCCCCGGGGGAGCAGGGAGGAGGAGGACGAGGAGGAGGACGAGGACGAGGAGGAGGAGGTGGAGGTGGAGGACTTGAGAGGGCCAGAGCGGCAGAGAGGGGTGGGGTAGGGCGGTGGGGTGGCAGGAGAGGGACAGGAGGTGGACAGAGGGACGAGGGACGGACAGAGGGAGGAGGAGAAGGGGGGGGGAGCTGGGCAGGGAGTGGAGGAAGGAAAAATGGTGGTGAGGAGCCGGCACAGGGCTAGAGCGGGAAAGAGATGGAGGGGAAGGGGACGGCGGGGTGCAGGAAGACAAAGAGTGCTAAGCAATGGCTACTTAACACACACATCTACTGCTGTTTTGCAAAGCAGCCCTAATTCTGTGGCATCATCATCCATCCGCTTCTTTCCTGATGTAGACGTCCCTGGAGTGGGTCTTGCTGCAGTTCTTTATCTGTGATGCCAGAGAAGGGGAGGGTTTCCCAGAGGTATTGGAGGGGCTGGGATGCTGGCATGGTCCAGGGTAGTCCAGGGGTGTCCTTTCTTCTTCAGGCTGGGGGCTGTCCTTCTCCTCCTTCAAATGAGCCGGGGTCCTTTAGTCCTGCTGACTGAACCATGGCTATGCAGTATACAATGGAAACTAGATGTCTCTTAAGCAAGTTGATACGATCTCCTAGTATAGAGACTATTTGGTGCAATAGTTAGGGAATGAGATTTTTCCTGGCAGTCCCTCCTTTTCTTTTGACCATCAGGGGCACACTCTACTATTCCTTCTGGAAGGCATAAGTCGAGGTCGTAAGGTAATGCAACAGTGTAAACACACATCTATAATTACAAAGCAAAACAAGAGAGTGAAGACAGCAACCCAAATCCTTTTAGTTCACAGTCCTCTCCCTAAGTCTGGGAGCCCAGAGGTTAGCCAGCCAAATAGATTGAGGGGAGATCCCTGCCTTACTTCATGTAATATTTTGCAATGAGTCTTTATCTTGTTTCTATCAGTTTCCGTTTTCTGGTCTTGATTTACAGAAAACCCCAGCAGCTCTTCTTCAATAATGCACATCCTCTGTCCTGTCCTTCTAAAAGGTGGGCCGGGGCTAATCAATTCTCTATTACCATTTGTGGTAATCATTGGATTTCTTCCTGTAGGGCTGTCATACTCTCTGCGCTTTCCTTAATGGCTTTTTCTCATTCTCTTGACACATTTGCAATAGCTCTTTCTAGTTTTGCGACCCCTAAGCATGGGAGAAAAGCTGTTCCAGACAGGTGGAACTTAGTGCCACATTCTGTCGGAGAGCCGTAACACTTTTTCCTTTAGCTCTCAGTAGGTAGGGGCTCCAGAGGCAGAAGAGATCCTGGTTCTAACCTGTGCGGATGGTATTAATGCACTTAGAAGACACTTTTCAGCTCAGGTTGAGGGTAACTCCTCGAGTGCCCTTTCTCCACCTCTCTACTATTGCCCTGGTAGTTGTGTCAATGGGTAGTATCATCTTCAGATAAGTCTGAATCCTGTAAGTTGTTTCCTGTGAAAGGGTTAGCATGTGCCAGATGTGGTTGTTTAGGTAAACCAGGAAGGTTTGGAACGTGAGTAGATGACTCAGAGCAAGCAGGATCCTATAGGCCCGTAGTGGCAACCGAACTTTTAACATTATCTTTGGTTTGATTGTGGCTTCCTGCAGAATACCAAGTTAATCTGTCCGCGAATATCCACATTGTCTCCGAGTCTGCAGGGCCTGATAAACTCCATCCAGGAAGAACTCTACACCGTGATGGCTTCTTACACTAGGTTTTATGTAAGGGCTTCTGGACAATCTCCCTTCCACGTTCGGTAAGGTTTTGGAAGAATCTGTGGAGGAATACCGATCGCCTTTAGGCATAGGAAGGCATCTATGGAACGTTGCAGGCATCAGACTCCCCTTTTCATCGGTATGGTCCTAAGGTCTGAATTGTCCCTTTCCATCCATTCTATTAATGTTAAGGCTCTCTTGGCATTTCCAGGTCCCAGCCCCTACAGAGTGAGTAAGGTTGTCAGTAGGTTTGCTCTGCAAGCATCCCCAGGGGTCTCCCTTCAGACTAGTGACAAACCCTTCTTGGCGGAAGGGCGGTATCCTTCCTTTCTTCCGTGAAAATTCCTAACGTAGATGCCCATCCTTGTACCTCGGAGAATTCAATGGGACAGATTCCCAGGAGCGGTGATTTCTGGGAGAGGATGGGCTTCTAGTGCTTATCCAAGGCGGGTTTCTTTGCCTCTGCTGCTGTAGTTTGGACTGTGGCGACGGTCGAATGCTGGAATGAATACGTATCATCCATAGTCCACCACAGGCTTCTAAGCAAGGCTGCCACATTAAAACCTAGGCTTCCAAATCACTATTAACAGGAAAACCAAACAGACACAAGTAGCAAAAATACCTCTCCCTTGGATAGAGAGGACAGCACTGGAATCAGAAGGGTTTCCGGACTCTGGAAACCCAGAAGGCATTTAAAGATCTAAAGCAAGCAGTCGTGGAAGCTCCCTCGTTAGCCCTGCCAGGCTACAACAAGTCTTTTCTATTCTATTTCCATCAACAGAAAGCAATAGCCGGTTGGCCCAGAAACGTCACCAAGCCGTAGCATATTACTGAGCAGAAGCAGACCTCGTAATTCAAGGCCTGATTTCATGCCCTGGGGCTGTTGCAGCAGCAGCTGTGATGATTGAGAAAGCAAGAACTATTGTCCTGGGGCACCTGCTAACACTAATGGTTCATTCCTTGCTTTGCAGTCCTCCTCTCCAGAGTTCAAGCAACTGTGGATGTGCCGCCGCTGGGAAGTACATTGCTTCATGGCAATAAACATAAATGGTCCTTGGCTTCTTTGACGGAACTTTCCATAAATGCACCAAGATAGACTCAAACACGCTGAGATGTCCCCCGCCTTCGCTGGCCCTGCAGTGCGGGCAGCCGAGCGCCACACGGCAAAGCCCGCTGCATCTCCCCCAGGCTGTCTTGCCCTGGCTGGCTGCTGAGAGGAGGGGACAGCGGGTGGTGACAGCCCGGGGGTGACAGGAGGGACACCAGGCGGTGACAGGCCTGGGGGGTGACAGGCCATCGGGTGGTGATGGGCCCAGGACTGTTGGGAGTGCTACCACAGGCCTGGGGGTGACAGGAGGTGATGCTGGGTGGTGAAGGCCATGGCGGTGACAGGAGGGCCAGCACAGGCCCGGGGGTGACGGGAGGGATACCGCAGACCTGGGGGTGTGACAGGACACTGGACAGTGACAGGCGCGGGGGATGACAGGAGGGACACCGGGCAGTGAGAGGCCTGGGGGGTGACAGGACACCGGGGGGTGACAGGCCTTTTGTCATAATGCGCTGGGTCACGTGAGGCGTGCGGGGGTGGGTGCGGTGTGCCGTTGCGTGTGCGCAGTGACGCGCTCGCGGTGGCCCGTGCAGCTGGCGTCCGGGAAACGCCTCGGCGGAACACTGAGGCAGGGGCACCCGAGTTGCCATAGCGAGCGGTTGGGCCTGGGAGTGCTGCGTGCGAGAGAGAGAGCGGAGGCCGAGCCGGGGCCATGGGGGCCTCTCCCTGTCATCCGCCCGCCTGTTCACCTTCAACAGCCTCCACATCTCCCTGTGCGACCTCAAGCGCCAGATCACGGGCTGTGAGAAGCTGAAGGCGGCCAGCTGCGACCTGCACATCACTGGTGCCCAGACCAAAGAAGGTGCACGGGGGTGGCGGGGGCAGGGCCTCTGGGACCGCCGGGCTAGCGGCGGCGCAGACCGCCCCGTGGTGGCTGCGGCCTGCAGGAGCCGCACTCTGCTCTTTGTGGTTCGTCCCCATGTAGCGTGAGTCAGCCTGGGGCCCATCCCGCCGGCGTGCAGGGGGACCGGGAGGGCAAGCAGCCCCGGGGATTAAGCGGAGTGGGAAGCGATAATGCGATCATGGGGCGTCATAATGGAGGGGTGTCAGCCTGCCAAGGTTTGGTGTGTTGTAGCAGTCGGTGCTGTGAGGTCTGGAAGGCGCCCAGCGCTGTGAGCTCTGCTGGATGGCAGTGGGGTGGAAGCGGCTGCTGGGGGGTGCGTCGTTTGCATAGCCCAGCCCCCCCACATGCTGCAGAACGTCTGGGTCCCTGTGGCAGTTTTGGAATGGTCCCTCGCAGTTGGGTCAACGGACCCAGCGCAGCCAGTAGATCCTCTGCCTGGCATCAATCCGTTGGTACTGGTGATTCCAAAGAGGTGAAATTGGACTCTACGGGTCTCCTCAGAGGACCTTCAGGAGCTGTGGGCTGCGGGTGGGGACTGGCTCTCTTTCTCTGCTCCAGTGACTGGTCCCATTGCTCATAGGAAGTGGAACAGCTTTAGCAGGTGAATCTGCCCTCTCCCTTCTTCTGGGGGTTCCGGGAGCTGTTTTGGAGGTGAGGGAGATGGAACTTGATGGTCTTGAGCCAAACTGGAGAGAGCAGAGATGGACTGTAATTTATCTGACCTCAATTGTGTATCTGTAATGCAGTGTCATCGTCTCCGCCTGCACAACTGGACTAAGGTCCTCTTTTGTTTTCAAGGAGACAGCATGAATAAAGTCAGTGAATCTAGCGTGCGGTCTTTCTGACCAAATATAGAAGCATTTACTTTAGGATAAGGTAAACAGTACGTTGAACTCACTGGTTATCCTGACTAACTCTCCGTTGCCTAAAAGTGGGACCAAGTTGGTGTGTCTACATTAGAGACATCCACGTTAAGTCGGATGACTCCCAGCCCAGTCGCCTGCGTTCCTCATCGGGTCTCTGACAACTCCGCTGTTAGCCCTTATTGAAGCCAAGTAGAAAAGAAAGCCTGAAGTTGTCATTTGCTCTTTTGCAGCTTGACAGCCTGACTGCCACGGCAGAAGGAGCTTAACCCTTCACCCTGGCATAGATACCACCCCACACTATCCGGCTCCCGCGGGCCCAGGACAGCGCTCTGCTTCAGCCACGCGACAAAGGCAGAAGAGAAATGCTTCCCTCGCATGTTTGTTATGTGCAGAATATAACGCAACGTCCAAGACAGAGGAAAAATCAAACGGAGGGCGCCCTTGGGCCTGGATGCCGTTCCAGAAACTACGAATTGCCTTCGCAGATGTGCCTCCAAAAGACCGACTAAAACACCTATAATGGATCAATTATTCTGTTGGGTAGAGGCATTCCCTACTCAAAAAGCAACTGCTCAAGTGGTTCTTAAAGCTTTCCTGAAAGATATCATACCACGTTTTGGAGTGCCTGAAGAAACAGACTCCGATAAAGGATCACATTTCACAGCTGAAATATCAGAGAACCTGTTTAAAGCTTTAGGAATTTGACAAAGACTGCATGCACCTTACCACCCCCAATCCTCGGGACAGGGAGAGAGAATGAACTGTACTCTCAAGATTAACTGGCAAAAATTTGTAGAGAAACTCAATTAAAATGGACAGAAGCTTCACCATTAGCCCTGTGGGAATTAAGGCGATGCCCAAACGCAGGTCATAAATGAACTCCTTTGGAGATTTTATTCAGAAGACCAGATTGAATTCTGGGAACCTTTGCTCCAGCACACACAAGCCTTTTGGCAGGCGATGAAGGAGTTACCCAATATGTCTGATATCTACAAGACAGTTTTAAAAAGAAACAGTACAAAGCTGTAATTACACAAACTTTACCTTTAGGAAACTCTTTGCATCCATATCGACCCGGGAGATTATAAAGGTCTAGAAGACTAAAGATGCATCACAAGCCAAGTGCGAGGTCCTGTGCAAGTATTGTTAGGCACTTACTCTGCTCTTAAAGTTGCAGCTAAAGATGCACGGATCCACCACTCTCAGGTGAAAGCCGCACCGAACTCCCGGTCATGACCCTCCTTTTGCTGCTGTTCAACACGATGGAGGAATTCCACTACACCACCTAACTCCAAGTTTCAGCTGGTGGCTATTATTGCCAAAGACTGCCTTCAATGATTCAGACTGCAAGCCTGTAATTATATACCCCAAAATGCAGCCGGAGGCCCGTGCACACTTGGAAGACTCACAGTCTCCCAACTATAAAAAAATACCTCAGCCAACTCTTACACAAAAAGAAGCAGAAGGAGCCTATCTCAGGCTCTGCCACCGGAGTGGGACTCAAATGTCAATCTGGTGAGCAAAGCGGAAGCAGTAGCCTTAAGCCTGCCATTAGTGAGAGTCCCTGCACTGGCACTAGGTGCCAGCCTCCACCTGACAAAGGTGGCCTGTACGCTAGCAAAACTCCGGATGCCGCCACCACCACTTTGACTGCATTACTACAAGAGGAACAACAGTCGAACAGGGAAGCAATCCTACAAAGCAGAGCAGCTGTAGATGACTTGTTACTTAGGGCCAACCCCGGGTGTGAACGGAGGGAGGGCTCTGGGTGGCACCCAAGGGCACGCACAGGGCCGTGCTGGGTACCCAAAGGCAGGCAAAGGGCTCGGGCTGGGCACCGAAAGGCATACGGAGGGCTCAGGGCCGCACCAAAGGGCAAACGGAGGGCCCTAGGAAGCCCAAAGAGAGAAATGGAGGGCCTCGGGAGGCACCGCAAGGCAGTTTGGCAGCCCCTCGCTTGCCCCGAAAGGCCCACACCAGTCCCTAGGGGACATGGAAAGGCAGAGGTGCCTTGAGGAGACGAGAGGAGAAGAGGAGTCCGCTGGGAAAGATGAAAAGCTGAAGGCCGCTCCGTTAGCGGGACACCGAAAGGCCCACCGAGGGCCCTGGGTGGGAACCCAGAGGCCCATCAGGAGCTCCTGAGGGGACGAGAGAATACATGCACAGAAGAAGGCGCAGCCTTCAAGAGCACCTACAGATGGGACTCACACGAGGCATGAGTAGAGCTTTGCAGAGCTGGACCATCCTGTCCCATAGCCCTGACGCAAAGCTTTCTAAACAAGGCAGAAACATTGACTGCTTTTCTCTTCCCTACTCCAGGTTCCCTGTAAAACTGGGTCTTAGCCTGGCCGAGGCTGTAGGAGGGAGGAAGACGAGGGAAAACACTGCAGGGAAAATGCCCACACCCAGTAGGGCCTGGCGTGAATAAACGTAGGCACAAGCAAGCCCTTGGGAGCAAACTCTTTATTCTCTGCCAGGGGGAGCTGCCCGGGGGCTCTGTGGCCCTGGAGCCGCACACCTCCTCAGGACACCCTCCACAAGGTTCCCAGCTACTGCCCTCTTGATCGACTCGGGCTGCACGGGCTCCTCCAGGAAAAGCTTTAGACGCACTGGTCTGCGCCCTGCTCCTGCCTGGCTAGGGGGCTTTGGACCCGCTGGAGGCACGGGCTGCCTTGGGAACTGCGGGCCCGTGGAGGGGAGGGTGCCTGCGGTGCTCCCTGGCCTGCGTATACGCAGGGATTCCCACGCGGGCACCGAAGACTTCGCTGCGGCTCCGCAGGTGTAATCCCGGGACTTCGGAAGGCCTTCTCTTGGCCGGCGAGCATCTTGCTCAGCGCCGTGGAGGAGAGATGGGAGGAGAGGACGTGAGCTCTCCTCTTTGAGTTGTCCCGCTTCCTCTGAAGGCGTGACTATTGCAGGCAGGCTGAGAGGCGGCAGGACCTTCCTTGCTTGAAGCTTCTCGGATTTTGGCTCGGACTTCCTGCCTGCCTCTGACTTCTTCGTCAGGCTCTCCACAACTTCAAGGACGATGGTTTTGGCATACTCGAGCAATTCAGCATCCAGCTGCTCAGCTCTGGAGACGGCTTTTTGGATGCTCTCCTGGGCAATCTCGCGACTCACTCGTGAGACATCAGCAGCCTTTTGCTGGGCTTGCAACACGGGCAACTTGGCTCTCTTGCTTGCTTCTGGCGTCTGCCCTTCCGATGCTCTGGCTGCTCCTTGTCCTTCTGTCACGCCCGGAAGCTTCAGGGTCTCCGAAAACTGACAGCAAAAAGTTCTTGTCAGAATCGAGCCGGTGCCATTTGGCTTAGAGCAAAGGGCACTGTAGCCCCCCTGGACCTCAGCAGGGTGAACCAGGTGCCGCGGGCCCTCAACTGGAAGCTAGTGGCTGCCTGGGTACCGCTGATCGTGGCCGGAGGACTGGCCCCAGGGCACAGCGGGCCCCCGCAGGGGCTGCTACTTCCAACGCGCTGGTTGGCTCCTGACTGCCACGGCAGAAGGAGCTTAACCTTCACCCTGGCAGAGATACCACCCCACACTATCCGCAAACGCTTCCCAAGAGGCTCTTGCAGGGAATGGAGCCGGGCAATGTTTCAAGGCCCCCCCAAATGAGAACTGGGCAACAGCAGGCACTCCCTGAGCTAATCAAGACCTCCTGCAAGACAAAACCACCCCACGAACGGCCAAGCACCGGCACTCTCAGGTTCAGGAACACTGCATCTTTGGATGCAGAAGTCTTTGGATGAAAACCAGAGTTTTTCAACCAGACGCGAAAGCAGCACCATGGACCGTGCGGCCATTTAGTGCACGCAGCTCGCAGGTTCGCGCTAGATGTGCGAGTCCGTGCGCAGAAGCGGCCACTGAGAGTGCCCAGGCACGCTTTTGCGTCAGAAAGGCTAGAGCCTCGTGTCCGAGAGACACCAGCCAGGCACCACCTCCTCAGCACCCAAGCACCGCTCGCAAGCCCCGAGCGGCTCTGTGCGTGGCAGCACCCTCTCCCGAGGCCCGCGTACCAACACGCTGCCTGCACAGCGGAGGCGGCCCCAGCATCCACCCGCCTCCTACTCACCGGCCTCCCTTCCACAGCGGACTTTTTGGAGCTGCTCTGGCTGCCTGGCTCTCTCCTCTTTCCCACCTGCTGCTGCTGCTGCTGCTGCTGTTGGCACTTGGCCTGCGGGAGGAGGCGTTGCTCTTTTTCAAAGAGCCTCCGGTCTTTCACTCCGCTCCTTGATCCCACTCAGATGCCTGTCAAGAGAAAGGCAGGCAGCTGAGAAGGGACGCTCTGTCCAGCTTGCCCAGGCCATTTTCCGCTCGGCCACTCCCATCGTCCTGCTCTGGGCTGCTTTGCTCCAGTACTCCCCACAGCACCTTCCAGCTGCCTGTCCGAGGCTCCAAACAGAGACCGGCACCGGCTCCTTCCACCGCTGGCATTGTTTCTTTACTGGAACATGAGGCTCCAGGACTTCTCTCAGGACCACGGCCCCCTTGAAGAGCAAGCGTTACTTGCCCTTTTCTTACCTCGGCCTCCTCTTCCCCTCTCCACCCGGCAAAGTCTTTCTTTGCTTCCGGCAGCAGCCGCTCTCGCAGGCGAGAAACGTCACTCCCTCCCGCAGTCTGGAGGCATCCTCTGCTTTGGCCAGCTCTTGCTGAAGCTTTTGCTGAAAGGTGACACCAGGTTGGGGCTTGCTGTTGCCTGCACAAGCGCTCAGGCCCCTGCGTGCTGAGGTGTCCCGCGGGCCAGCACAGCGCTCTGCTTCAGCCACGTGACGAGGGCAGAAGAGAAATGCTTCCCTCGCGACTCTGCGAGCCTGCACGTGACTTCCTGCCCATGCCCACCCCTGCACCCTGTGCTAGCTCAGCTCGCAGCCCGGTACTCCTTGCCCTGCCATAACGCCCGGCCCGGTGGCACAGCCCTCACCTCTTCGGCATCGACCGCCTCCCCTCCCCGACATGCCGCAAGTAAAGCCCCAGCCCTCGCCACCGTGTCGCTCACCGGTGTCCACCAAGGCTCCGCTTTGCCTACCTCCTCTCGCAGGAACATTTTTCTCTGCCTCCAGCTTGAGCGTGGTCAGATACTGCCTGTACTCATTGAACTCCTTCAGAGTGCAAACCACCTATGGAGAGACGAGGGCAGAAATCCCCCAACAACTCTCAAGCCAGCTACGCAGACTGCCTGCCCCAAAACAGCCCAAACCCAGCGGCAGGGGAGCTGCTCCTCTGCACACCCTCCCCTCCCCTCCCTCCCCTCCCTCTCCCTCCCCACTGGTGGGGCCCCTGACTCCCCCCAGACAGGCTGAGTGGTGCTCCTCCGCCCAGCGCCAGGCCCTGCACCGCCTGCCTCCTCACCACTCAGACAGCGCAGGGCAGCCTGAGAAGAGCACGAGTGGCAACTGCCAGAGGGACGCTGGCGCTCCTTCTGCTCCCAGGGAAACCAGCCCACAGCCCTGTGCCCTCCGCCAGCAACAGGCGGCTGCACCAAGCGCTCTGGGAACCCCGCTTGATGAGGACTCTTTTCCTCAGCCCCACGTCCAAACCTACTTTGCCCTCACTGCTGACGTAACCCTCTCTCTTCAGCCTCCGCAGGTTGTCCTTGCGTTTGTGGTAGGCCCGCAGGTGCGGGTCATGCAGGCTGTTGTATTCCGTGCTCAGGAGGCGGCAGTATGGATCTCCCAGATTGAAATAACCAGAGGGCTGGTGAAGCTGTAAGAGAGAGTTGCCAGAGTATGAAGGAGGCAGGAGAGAGCAGCAAAGAGGTGCAAGCGGGACTCGTGAAAAGGTCAAGGTACTTGCAAGACCAACACTCTTCTCCATCCTTCTGAAGGCACCGAGAACAGCACAGCCAGACTGCAGGGCCAGGCTGGCCTGCGCTAGGCTGGGCTGGGCTGGGCTGGGCTGGGCTGGGCTGGGCTGGGGAGAGAAGCAAAGCCCACCAGCAAAGCAGGCATCTTAGGCCACCAGGAAGACCTTGCCACAACAGAAAGGAACCTTCCGAGTGAAAAGTGCAAGCCCGGCAGCTCAAAGGCCAGCAACTGCATGAGCACTGAAAACAGTCTCCTCGGGGTTCGGCAGGCCCAAGGGCTGTGTCAACTAACTCTGCTCCAGGAAGTCTCCGCCTTGGGAAAAATGCACCGCAAGCTGGAGCAGGAGGAGGACACTGCGTGCCTTCCCCAAGCAGAGAAGCCCAGCTTTTCCAAAGACGCCAACAAGGCAAGCAGGAGAAGCTTGGACTCTCCCTCAAGAGCGCCCCGCAGCCTGGCTCGACATTGCTGGAGGAGCCCGAAGGAAGGGCACGTTGGCCCGGAACCCGGGCACACTGCCGCCTGCTGCAGGCAGGGCCCCGGCCGCACGCTTGCACGCTGCCAGAACCAGGCCAGAAAACCCACAAGTCCTCTTTTGTCTCCGCGCCAGCGAGCCAGGAGCTTCCCTCTACTCCCCAGCGCTGCCACGTTGAAGGGCGGCAGCACCCACTGGACAGCAGGTGCCCACAAGGACTTCTTTGAATGACGGGACCCCCTCAAAGAGGAGAGCTTTTCTACCCCTTTCTGCTCCCTTTACCTTCTCCCCCAGCTTTGTCCTGCAGAAGACAGGCTTGGAGCCGGGCAGCACAGGGATCTTCACCCAAGGGGCAGCTCCAGCAGCCCAGTACCTCCTCCTGCCACTGGCTGGCTCCTGTTCCCTAGGAGCTAGAGAGAGGGAGACACTCGTGGCACGCAGGCACTAGCTCCAGAAGCCTCCTGCACGGCACTTGCTAGAAAGCCTCTCGGAAGACTCCACCAAGGCCAGCGCCAAGAGCGGCCCACTCAAAAGCTGCTCTCTGCTTCCTCGCCCCCCTCTCCCACAACTCCCAGCCCTTCCTCAACCCACCGCCGCGTCCTTGCGCAGCAACCCTCCCACCTGCCTAGCCGTAAGCCAGCCTGGCAGACAGGCACCACTCCCTGCAAACTCTCCCCGGCCCCACCACCTTTGCAGCCCTCCCAGCTCCCCGCGCACGTCCCGACGCCCCAGAGCAGCCCTGCGTCTCCCAGGCTCCCGGGACGAGCCCTCTCCATCGGCCCCTTGCTCACCTCTCCCCTCTTCCCCCTGCGCTCAGCACTGCGTCCACCTTTCGGAACGCCAGCACTCAGACGGTGCTCCATGGCTCCTTCCAAGAGCTCTCCTGGAGCTGCGACCTCTGCGCTGGCACCTCTCGCTCCAGAGGCACTCAGCTGCGGCCACCACAGCCCGTCTCCCGCGAGCGGCTATATAGAGCAGTCGCACATTGTTGCATCATCATGATGCCCGCGCCACCGCACTGTTGCATGGTCGTCTTGCCACGCCGCCGCCCGGACCGCCCCGGGGCCCGCCTCCAGGCCCCTCGGGACACGCATCATGCGGGCCACCCGCTCTCGCTGACCCTGCTTTCAGCAGGGGGCCTCGACTACGTGCTCACCTGCTGCCCTTCTTCCTCCTTGTACCTCTTCACCGTGGAATAGCAACACAGGATTCTGGCTGTGATGCCTGTTACTTCATGAAGAATGACAGGAAAGAAAAACTGTTGGTTGGTGGGAGCTGCGCATAGTAAAATGTAGCTGGAGTAGGTTCAGAATACTTTAACCAGGGAGTATTTTCAACAGCGGCATAAATAATACAGAGCGGAATTAAAAGCAGAGCGCGAATAACCCAACTCTCCTAAGGGAAGATTCATAATGGCCTCTTTCATATGCACGGTATTCTTTCTGGGGAGGAGAAGCCAGCTGAAAACCACAGAAAACAGCCAGGAAGAGCTCAAAATTCACTGCAATAAATACACCAATTGCAAAGCATGTTCTAGCTTGACCTCACCCATATTTGAAAACAAATACTTAAGAGTGTGCAGTGTGTACAGCGTCGGTTTCTCTTTTTTTTGCCTCATATTCCACACTGCAGCAGCAGAGGAGAGAAAAAAACCTGCTTGAACCTACAGAAAGGAATTTTTTTGGACTAAAGAGCACAGCTATTGCCATCTTCCATACCTGCCTCAACTCTGACCTCTAAACCCCAGTGTCCTCTTCTGCCAGGACTCAGCCATCTTTTCCAGATGCAGGAGCATGTCCCCACAATCCCCAGGAGACCTGCATCTCTATCAAAAGGCATTTGGAGCTCAAAGATGAACTGGCTGGCACCCTGGCCAGCAGCCCGGCCGCTCAGGCGCTCCCTGCAGAAGTCCCTATCCGCATCCCCTACTCACTCCGATTTGCAGTTAGAGCCGTGGCTCTCTCACGGACCAAGCACAGGCTAAGCTCGAGGTTGCAGGCATCTGAGGCGAGAATCTCCCTGAATGGGGGCGTCCCACTTTCTGGAAATCTGGAGCGGGAGCGGGACAATGAATGGGCCAGAGAGAGAGAGACAGAAAGGAGGTTACCGTGTGCCTTCTGGGAACGCGGCTTCAAACCCCCAATCCAACAGTTACGAAATTAGACAAAGTGCAACGGCTTCCCGGGAGCAGACTCCCTGCATCCCCTCAGCCTGCCAGCGGCCTGCTATTAGGGCACTCTTCTCCTTCGTGCTCAAGTCCATCCTCCAAAAGAGGCAAACAGATTCTCAATGGCACTTTCTTTTCCCTTTACTGAACTAACTAACAGGGATCTCCTTTTATTCCTTTTCTCTCTTTGTGAAGAAGGAGATGAGTACCTAACTGCAGAAGATTTGTGCCCGAGACCCTGAATTGCAGGTGTTCAGCTCTGCCACTGAACGGCGGCAGCAGCCTGGATTCATCAGGCTGCTCCCTAATGCAAACAATCCCGACTGCCTGCACCTTGCCCATGCAAGGACATCTTGAAAAGGAAGTGTTTTCTAGCACGGGAAACAAGGCTTGAACAATCCTCGTCTGCCTGGCCATTTTCCAAGGCAGCTGAAGATGCCCAGGCCCTGAACAGGGCACTTTACTGAAAGCCCTGGAAGAGTTAACAGAAAAAACACACTCCTCCTAGTATTGTAGGAAATGGAAAAATGCTGGGCTGGTCAGGGGGGCTCGGGGAGTCGGGGTGCCTGGCCCAGGGGGTCTGTCTCCGTCTCCTTCCCTCCCCAGCCTTGGCTCACTCCCGGGGCTGCCCGGCTGGGCCCAGCTCCACCTGACCGGGACCCCATCGCACCGGGCTGTTTGGAGCTCACCACCACCAGCACCCCGGGCAGCCCAGCCCTCACCTCAGCCGGCCCGCAGCTGGAGCAGAGACTGCGCCTCTCAGGACCACCATGGCCGCCTGGCAGCTGAGGAGGGGAAAGACAGCTGCCAGCATGCCCTGGGAACCAACATGGCGCCTGGCAGCCCCGTGCCCCAGGCCTACAGCTCCCGGCATGCCCTGGGGCGCTCCTTCCTGCTGTCTGACCCTGCGGGGACACCGTCCCCCGGCCGGCCCCGCCCCCCGCAGGCCCCATGGCCGCCTCCCGGGCTGCCCTGAGCCCGGCCCCGGAGCCCCGGGGAGCAGGGAGGAGGAGGACGAGGAGGACGAGGACGAGGGAGAGGTGGAGGTGGAGGACTTGAGAGGGCCAGAGCGGCAGAGAGGGGTGGGGTAGGGCGGTGGGGTGGCAGGAGAGGGACAGGAGGTGGACAGAGGGACGAGGGACGGACAGAGGGAGGAGGAGAAGGGGGGGGAGCTGGGCAGGGAGTGGAGAAGGAAATGGTGGTGAGGAGCCGGCACAGGGCTAGAGCGGGAAAGAGATGGAGGGAAGGGGACGGCGGGGTGCAGGAAGACAAAGAGTGCTAAGCAATGGCTACTTAACACACACATCTACTGCTGTTTGCAAAGCAGCCTAATTCTGTGGCATCATCATCCATCCGCTTCTTTCCTGATGTAGACGTCCTGGAGTGGGTCTTGCTGCAGTTCTTTATCTGTGATGCCAGAGAAGGGAGGGTTTCCCAGAGGTATTGGAGGGGCTGGGATGCTGGCATGGTCCAGGGTAGTCCAGGGGTGTCCTTCTTCTTCAGGCTGGGGGCTGTCCTTCTCCTCCTTCAAATGAGCCGGGGTCCTTTAGTCCTGCTGACTGAACCATGGCTATGCAGTATACAATGGAAACTAGATGTCTCTTAAGCAAGTTGATACGATCTCCTAGTATAAGAGACTATTTGGTGCAATAGTTAGGGAATGAGATTTTTCCTGGCAGTCCTCCTTTTCTTTTGACCATCAGGGGCACACTCTACCTATTCCTTCTGGAAGGCATAAGTCGAGGTCGTAAGGTATGCAACAGTGTAAACACACATCTATAATTACAAGCAAAACAAGAGAGTGAAGACAGCAACCCAAATCCTTTTTAGTTCACAGTCCTCTCCCTAAGTCTGGGAGCCCAGAGGTTAGCCAGCCAATAGATTGAGGGAGATCCCTGCCTTACTTCATGTAATATTTTGCAATGAGTCTTTATCTTGTTTCTATCAGTTTCCGTTTTCTGGTCTTGATTTACAGAAAACCCCAGCAGCTCTTCTTCAATAATGCACATCCTCTGTCCTGTCCTTCTAAAAGGTGGCCGGGGCTAATCAATTCTCTATTACCATTTGTGTAATCATTGGATTTCTTCCTGTAGGGCTGTCATACTCTCTGCGCTTTCCTTAATGGCTTTTTCTCATTCTCTTGACACATTTGCAATAGCTCTTTCTAGTTTTGCGACCCCTAAGCATGGAGAAAAGCTGTTCCAGACAGGTGGAACTTAGTGCCACATTCTGTCGGAGAGCCGTAAACTTTTTCCTTTAGCTCTCAGTAGTAGGGGCTCCAGAGGCAGAAGAGATCCTGGTTCTAACCTGTGCGGATGGTATTAATGCACTTAGAAGACACTTTTCAGCTCAGGTTGAGGTAACTCCTCGAGTGCCCTTTCTCCACCTCTCTACTATTGCCTGGTAGTTGTGTCAATGGGTAGTATCATCTTCAGATAAGTCTGAATCCTGTAAGTTGTTTCCTGTGAAAGGGTTAGCATGTGCCAGATGTGGTTGTTTAGGTAAACCAGGAAGGTTTGGAACGTGAGTAGAGTGACTCAGAGCAAGCAGGATCCTATAGCGCCGTAGTGGCAACCGAACTTTAACATTATCTTTGGTTTGATTGTGGCTTCCTGCAGAATACAAGTTAATCTGTCCGCGAATATCCACATTGTCTCCGAGTCTGCAGGGCCTGATAAACTCCATCCAGGAAGAAACTCTACACCGTGATGGCTTCTTACACTAGGTTTTATGTAAGGGCTTCTGGACAATCTCCCTTCCACGTTCGGTTAAGGTTTTGGAAGAATCTGTGGAGGAATACCGATCGCCTTTAGGCATAGGAAGGCATCTATGGAACGTTGCAGGCATCAGACTTCCCTTTTCATCGGTATGGTCCTAAGGTCTGAATTGTCCCTTTCCATCCATTCTATTAATGTTAAGGCTCTCTGGCATTTCCAGGTCCCAGCCCCTACAGAGTGAGTAAAGGTTGTCAGTAGGTTTGCTCTGCAAGCATCCCCAGGGGTCTCCCTTCAGACTAGTGACAAACCCTTCTTGGCGGAAGGGCGGTATCCTTCCTTTCTTCCGTGAAAATTCCTAACGTAGATGCCCATTCCTTGTACCTCGGAGAATTCAATGGGACAGATTCCCAGGAGCGGTGATTTCTGGGAAGGGATGGGCTTCTAGTGCTTATCCAAGGCGGGTTTCTTTGCCTCTGCTGCTGTAGTTTGGACTGTGGCGACGGTCGAATGCTGGAATGAATACGTATCATCCATAGTCCACCACAGGCTTCTAAGCAAGGCTGCCACATTAAAACCTAGGCTTCCAAATCACTATTAACAGGAAAACCAAACAGACACAAGTAGCAAAAATACCTCTCCCTTGGATAGAGAGGACAGCACTGGAATCAGAAGGGTTTCCGGACTCTGGAAACCCAGAAGGCATTTAAAGATCTAAAGCAAGCAGTCGTGGAAGCTCCCTCGTTAGCCCTGCCAGGCTACAACAAGTCTTTTCTATTCTATTTCCATCAACAGAAAGCAATAGCCGGTTGGCCCAGAAACGTCACCAAGCCGTAGCATATTACTGAGCAGAAGCAGACCTCGTAATTCAAGGCCTGATTTCATGCCCTGGGGCTGTTGCAGCAGCAGCTGTGATGATTGAGAAGCAAGAACTATTGTCCTGGGGCACCTGCTAACACTAATGGTTCATTCCTTGCTTTGCAGTCCTCCTCTCCAGAGTTCAAGCAACTGTGGATGTGCCGCCGCTGGGAAGTACATTGCTTCATGGCAATAAACATAAATGGTCCTTGGCTTCTTTGACGGAACTTTCCATAAATGCACCAAGATAGACTCAAACACGCTGAGATGTCCCCGCCTTCGCTGGCCCTGCAGTGGCGGGCAGCCGAGCGCCACACGGCAAAGCCCGCTGCATCTCCCCAGGCTGTCTTGCCCTGGCTGGCTGCTGAGAGGAGGGGACAGCGGTGGTGACAGCCCGGGGGTGACAGGAGGGACACCAGGCGGTGACAGGCCTGGGGGGTGACAGGCCATCGGGTGGTGATGGGCCCAGGACTGTTGGGAGTGCTACCACAGGCCTGGTGACAGGCCGTAGTGGGGTGAAGCAGGGAGTGATGTCGGGTGGTGACAGGCCAGTGGCTCGGGGGGTGGACGAAGGAGGGCCAGCCAGGCCCGGGGGGTGACGGGAGGGATACCGCAGACCTGGGGGTTGTGACAGGACACTGGACAGTGACAGGCGCGGGGGATGACAGGAGGGACACCGGGCAGTGGAGGCCTGGGGGGTGACAGGACACCGGACGGTGACAGGCCTTTTGTCATAATGCGCTGGGTCACGTGAGGCGTGCGGGGGTGGGTGCGTGTGCCGTTGCGTGTGCGCAGTGACGCGCTCGCGGTGGCCCGTGCAGCGGCGTCCGGGAAACGCCTCGGCGGAACACTGAGGCAGGGGCACCCGAGTTGCCCATAGCGAGCGGTTGGGCCTGGGAGTGCTGCGTGCGAGAGAGAGAGCGGAGGCCGAGCCGGGGCCATGGGGCCTCTCCCTGTCATCCGCCCCGCCTGTTCACCTTCAACAGCCTCCACATCTCCCTGTGCGACCTCAAGCGCCAGATCACGGGCTGTGAGAAGCTGAAGGCGGCCAGCTGCGACCTGCACATCACTGGTGCCCAGACCAAAGAAGGTGCACGGGGTGGCGGGGGCAGGGCCTCTGGGACCGCCGGGCTAGCGGCGGCGCAGACCGCCCCGTGGTGGCTGCGGCCTGCAGGAGCCGCACTCTGCTCTTTGTGGTTCGTCCCCATGTAGCGTGAGTCAGCTGGGGCCATCCCGCCGGCGTGCAGGGGGACCGGAGGGCAGCAGCGCCGGGGATTAAGCGGAGTGGGAAGCGATAATGCGATCATGGGGCGTCATAATGGAGGGGTGTCAGCCTGCCAAGGTTTGGTGTGTTGTAGCAGTCGGTGCTGTGAGGTCTGGAAGGCGCCCAGCGCTGTGAGCTCTGCTGGATGGCAGTGGGGTGGAAGCGGCTGCTGGAGGTGCGTCGTTTGCATAGCCCAGCCCCCCCACATGCTGCAGAACGTCTGGGTCCCTGTGGCAGTTTTGGAATGGTCCCTCGCAGTTGGGTCAACGGACCCAGCGCAGCAGTAGATCCTCTGCCTGGCATCAATCCGTTGGTACTGGTGATTCCAAAGAGGTGAAATTGGACTCTACGGGTCTCCTCAGAGGACCTTCAGGAGCTGTGGGCTGCGGGTGGGGACTGGCTCTCTTTCTCTGCTCCGTGACTGGTCCCATTGCTCATAGGAAGTGAACAGCTTAGCAGGTGAATCTGCCCTCTTCCCTTCTTCTGGGGTTCCGGGAGCTGTTTGGAGGTGAGGGAGATGGAACTTGATGGTCTTGAGCCAAACTGGAGAGAGCAGAGATGGACTGTAATTTATCTGACCTCAATTGTGTATCTGTAATGCAGTGTCATCGTCTCCGCCTGCACAACTGGACTAAGGTCCTCTTTTGTTTTCAAGGAGACAGCATGAATAAAGTCAGTGAATCTAGCGTGCGGTCTTTCTGACCAAATATAGAAGCATTTACTTTAGGATAAGGTAAACAGTACGTTGAACTCACTGGTTATCCTGACTAACTCTCCGTTGCTAAAAGTGGGACCAAGTTGGTGTGTCTACATTAGAGACATCCACGTTAAGTCGGAATGACTCCCAGCCCAGTCGCCTGCGTTCCTCATCGGTCTCTGACAACTCCGCTGTTAGCCCTTATTGAAGCCAAGTAGAAAAAGAAAGCCTGAAGTTGTCATTTGCTCTTTTGCAGCTTGACAGCCTGACTGCCACGGCAGAAGGAGCTTAACCCTTCACCCTGGCATAGATACCACCCCACACTATCCGGGTCCCGCGGGCCCCAGGACAGCGCTCTGCTTCAGCCACGCGACAAAGGCAGAAGAGAAATGCTTCCCTCGCATGTTTGTTTATGTGCAGAATATAACGCAACGTCCAAGACAGAGGAAAAATCAAACGGAGGGCGCCTTGGGCCTGGATGCCGTTCCAGAAAACTACGAATTGCCTTCGCAGATGTGCCTCCAAAAGACCGACTAAAACACCTATAATGGATCAATTATTCTGTTGGGTAGAGGCATTCCCTACTCAAAAAGCAACTGCTCAAGTGGTTCTTAAAGCTTTCCTGAAAGATATCATACCACGTTTGGAGTGCCTGAAGAAACAGACTCCGATAAAGGATCACATTTCACAGCTGAAATATCAGAGAACCTGTTTAAAGCTTTAGGAATTTGACAAAGACTGCATGCACCTTACCACCCCCAAATCCTCGGGACAGGGAGAGAGAATGAACTGTACTCTCAAGATTAACTGGCAAAATTTGTTAGAGAAACTCAATTAAAATGGACAGAAGCTTACATTAGCCCTGTGGGAATTAAGGCGATGCCCAAACGCAGGTCATAAATGAAACTCCTTTGGAGATTTTATTCAGAAGACCAGATTGAATTCTGGGAACCTTTGCTCCAGCACACACAAAGCCTTTGGCAGGCGATGAAGGAGTTACCCAATATGTCTGATATCTACAAGACAGTTTTTAAAAAGAAAACAGTACAAAGCTGTAATTACACAAACCTTTACCTTTAGGAAACTCTTTGCATCCATATCGACCCGGGAGATTATAAAGGTCTAGAAGACTAAAGATGCATCACAAGCCAAGTGCGAGGGTCCTGTGCAAGTATTGTTAGGCACTTACTCTTGCTCTTAAAGTTGCAGCTAAAGATGCACGGATCCACCACTCTCAGGTGAAAGCCGCACCGAACTCCCGGTCCATGACCCTCCTTTTGCTGCTGTTCAACACGATGGAGGAATTCCACTACACCACCTAACTCCAAGTTTCAGCTGGTGGCTATTATTGCCAAAGACTGCCTTCAATGATTCAGACTGCAAGCCTGTAATTATATACCCCAAAATGCAGCCGGAGGCCCGTGCACACTTGGAAGACTCACAGTCTCCCAAACATAAAAAAATACCTCAGCCAACTCTTACACAAAAAAGAAGCAGAAGGAGCCTATCTCAGGCTCTGCCACCGGAGTGGGACTCAAATGTCAATCTGGTGAGCAAGCGGAAGCAGTAGCCTTAAGCCTGCCATTAGTGAGAGTCCCTGCACTGGCACTAGGTGCCAGCCTCCACCTGACAAAGGTGGCCTGTACGCTAGCAAAACTCCGGATGCCACCACCACTTTGACTGCATTACTACAAGAGGAACAACAGTCGAACAGGGAAGCAATCCTACAAAGCAGAGCAGCTGTAGATGACTTGTTACTTTAGGGCCAACCCCGGGTGTGAACGGAGGGAGGGCTCTGGGTGGCACCCAAGGGCACGCACAGGGCCGTGCTGGGTACCCAAAGGCAGGCAAAGGGCTCGGGCTGGGCACCGAAAGGCATACGGAGGGCTCAGGGCCGCACCAAAGGGCAAACGGAGGGCCCTAGGAAGCCCAAAGAGAGAAAGGAGGGCCTTGGGAGGCACCGCAAGGCAGTTTGGCAGCCCCTCGCTTGCCCCGAAAGGCCCACACCAGTCCT
Organism: Gymnogyps californianus; assembly: GCF_018139145.2. Classification (NCBI taxonomy): domain Eukaryota; kingdom Metazoa; phylum Chordata; class Aves; order Accipitriformes; family Cathartidae; genus Gymnogyps; species Gymnogyps californianus. The sequence continues at coordinate 30,773 of NW_026114081.1, read as the reverse complement.
AGGGGACATGGAAAGGCAGAGGTGCCTTGAGGAGACGAGAGGAGAAGAGGAGTCCGCTGGGAAAGATGAAAAGCTGAAGGCCGCTCCGTTAGCGGGACACCGAAAGGCCACCGAGGGCCCTGGGTGGGAACCCAGAGGCCCATCAGGAGCTCCTGAGGGGACGAGAGAATACATGCACAGAAGAAGGCGCAGCCTTCAAGAGCACCTACAGATGGGACTCACACGAGGCATGAGTTAGAGCTTTGCAGAGCTGGACCATCCTGTCCCATAGCCCTGACGCAAAGCTTTCTAAACAAGGCAGAAACATTGACTGCTTTTTCTCTTCCCTACTCCAGGTTCCCTGTAAAACTGGGTCTTAGCCTGGCCGAGGCTGTAGGAGGGAGGAAGACGAGGGAAAACACTGCAGGGAAAATGCCCACACCCAGTAGGGCCTGGCGGTGAATAAACGTAGGCACAAGCAAGCCCTTGGGAGCAAACTCTTTATTCTCTGCCAGGGGGAGCTGCCCGGGGGCTCTGTGGCCCTGGAGCCGCACACCTCCTCAGGACACCCTCCACAAGGTTCCCAGCTACTGCCCTCTTGATCGACTCGGGCTGCACGGGCTCCTCCAGGAAAAGCTTTAGACGCACTGGTCTGCGCCCTGCTCCTGCCTGGCTAGGGGGCTTTGGACCCGCTGGAGGCACGGGCTGCCTTGGGAACTGCGGGCCCGTGGAGGGGAGGGTGCCTGCGGTGCTCCCTGGCCTGCGTATACGCAGGGATTCCCACGCGGGCACCGAAGACTTCGCTGCGGCTCCGCAGGTGTAATCCCGGGACTTCGGAAGGCCTTCTCTTGGCCGGCGAGCATCTTGCTCAGCGCCGTGGAGGAGAGATGGGAGGAGAGGACGTGAGCTCTCCTCTTTGAGTTGTCCCGCTTCCTCTGAAGGCGTGACTATTGCAGGCAGGCTGAGAGGCGGCAGGACCTTCCTTGCTTGAAGCTTCTCGGATTTTGGCTCGGACTTCCTGCCTGCCTCTGACTTCTTCGTCAGGCTCTCCACAACTTCAAGGACGATGGTTTTGGCATACTCGAGCAATTCAGCATCCAGCTGCTCAGCTCTGGAGACGGCTTTTTGGATGCTCTCCTGGGCAATCTCGCGACTCACTCGTGAGACATCAGCAGCCTTTTGCTGGGCTTGCAACACGGGCAACTTGGCTCTCTTGCTTGCTTCTGGCGTCTGCCCTTCCGATGCTCTGGCTGCTCCTTGTCCTTCTGTCACGCCCGGAAGCTTCAGGGTCTCCGAAAACTGACAGCAAAAGTTCTTGTCAGAATCGAGCCGGTGCCATTTGGCTTAGAGCAAAGGGCACTGTAGCCCCCCTGGACCTCAGCAGGGTGAACCAGGTGCCGCGGGCCCTCAACTGGAAGCTAGTGGCTGCCTGGGTACCGCTGATCGTGCCGGAGGACTGGCCCCAGGGCACAGCGGGCCCCCGCAGGGGCTGCTACTTCCAACGCGCTGGTTGGCTCCTGACTGCCACGGCAGAAGGAGCTTAACCCTTCACCCTGGCAGAGATACCACCCCACACTATCCGCAAACGCTTCCCAAGAGGCTCTTGCAGGGAATGGAGCCGGGCAATGTTTCAAGGGCCCCCCCCAAATGAGAACTGGGCAACAGCAGGCACTCCCCTGAGCTAATCAAGACCTCCTGCAAGACAAAACCACCCCACGAACGGCCAAGCACCGGCACTCTCAGGTTCAGGAACACTGCATCTTTGGATGCAGAAGTCTTTGGATGAAAACCAGAGTTTTTCAACCAGACGCGAAAGCAGCACCATGGACCGTGTGGGCCATTTAGTGCACGCAGCTCGCAGGTTCGCGCTAGATGTGCGAGTCCGTGCGCAGAAGCGGCCACTGAGAGTGCCCAGGCACGCTTTTGCGTCAGAAAGGGCTAGAGCCTCGTGTCCGAGAGACACCAGCCAGGCACCACCTCCTCAGCACCCAAGCACCGCTCGCAAGCCCCGAGCGGCTCTGTGCGTGGCAGCACCCTCTCCCGAGGCCCGCGTACCAACACGCTGCCGCACAGCGGAGGCGGCCCCAGCATCCACCCGCCTCCTACTCACCGGCCTCCCTTCCACAGCGGACTTTTTGGAGCTGCTCTGGCTGCCTGGCTCTCTCCTCTTTCCCACCTGCTGCTGCTGCTGCTGCTGCTGTTGGCACTTGGCCTGCGGGAGGAGGCGTTGCTCTTTTTCAAGAGCCTCCGGTCTTTCACTCCGCTCCTTGATCCCACTCAGATGCCTGTCAAGAGAAAGGCAGGCAGCTGAGAAGGGGACGCTCTGTCCAGCTTGCCCAGGCCATTTTCCGCTCGGCCACTCCCATCGTCCTGCTCTGGGCTGCTTTGCTCCAGTACTCCCCACAGCACCTTCCAGCTGCCTGTCCGAGGCTCCAAACAGAGACCGGCACCGGCTCCTTCCACCGCTGGGCATTGTTTCTTTACTGGAACATGAGGCTCCAGGACTTCTCTCAGGGACCACGGGCCCCCTTGAAGAGCAAGCGTTACTTGCCCTTTTCTTACCTCGGCCTCCTCTTCCCCTCTCCACCCGGCAAAGTCTTTCTTTGCTCCGGCAGCAGCCGCTCTCGCAGGCGAGAAACGTCACTCCCTCCCGGCAGTCTGGAGGCATCCTCTGCTTTGGCCAGCTCTTGCTGAAGCTTTTGCTGAAAGGTGACACCAGGTTGGGGCTTGCTGTTGCCTGCACAAGCGCTCAGGCCCCTGCGTGCTGAGGTGTCCCGCGGGCCCAGCACAGCGCTCTGCTTCAGCCACGTGACGAGGGCAGAAGAGAAATGCTTCCCTCGCGACTCTGCGAGCCTGCACGTGACTTTCCTGCCCATGCCCACCCCTGCACCCTGTGCTAGCTCAGCTCGCAGCCCGGTACTCCTTGCCCTGCCATAACGCCCGGCCCGGTGGCACAGCCCTCACCTCTTCGGCATCGACCGCCTCCCCTCCCCGACACGCCGCAAGTAAAGCCCCAGCCCTCGCCACCGTGTCGCTCACCGGTGTCCACCAAGGCTCCGCTTTGCCTACCTCCTCTCGCAGGAACATTTTCTCTGCCTCCAGCTTGAGCGTGGTCAGATACTGCCTGTACTCATTGAACTCCTTCAGAGTGCAAACCACCTATGGAGAGACGAGGGCAGAAATCCCCCAACAACTCTCAAGCCAGCTACGCAGACTGCCTGCCCCAAAACAGCCCAAACCCAGCGGCAGGGGAGCTGCTCCTCTGCACACCCTCCCCTCCCCTCCCCTCCCCTCCCCTCCCCTCCCCTCCCCACTGGTGGGGCCCCTGACTCCCCCCCAGACAGGGCTGAGCGGTGCTCCTCGCCCAGCACCAGGCCCTGCACCGCCTGCCTCCTCACCAGCTCAGGCAGCGCAGGGCAGCCTGAGAAGAGCACGAGTGGCAATTGCCAGAGGGACGCTGGCGCTCCTTCTGCTCCCAGGGAAACCAGCCCCACAGCCCTGTGCCCTCCGCCAGCAACAGGCGGCTGCACCAAGCGCTCTGGGAACCCCGCTTGATGAGGACTCTTTTCCTCAGCCCCACGTCCAAACCTACTTTGCCCTCACTGCTGACGTAACCCTCTCTCTTCAGCCTCCGCAGGTTGTCCTTGCGTTTGTGGTAGGCCCGCAGGTGCGGGTCATGCAGGCTGTTGTATTCCGTGCTCAGGAGGCGGCAGTATGGATCTCCCAGATTGAAATAACCAGAGGGCTGGTGAAGCTGTAAGAGAGAGTTGCCAGAGTATGAAGGAGGCAGGAGAGAGCAGCAAAGAGGTGCCAAGCGGGACTCGTGAAAAGGTCAAGGTACTTGCAAGACCAACACTCTTCTCCATCCTTCTGAAGGCACCGAGAACAGCACAGCCAGACTGCAGGGCCAGGCTGGCCTGCGCTAGGCTGGGCTGGGCTGGGCTGGGCTGGGCTGGGCTGGGCTGGGGGAGAGAAGACAAAGCCCACCAGCAAAGCAGGCATCTTAGGCCACCAGGAAGACCTTGCCACAACAGAAAGGAACCTTCCGAGTGAAAAGTGCAAGCCCGGCAGCTCAAAGGCAGCAACTGCATGAGGCACTGAAAACAGTCTCCTCGGGGTTCGGCAGGCCCAAGGGCTGTGTCAACTAACTCTGCCTCCAGGAAGTCTCCGCCTTGGGAAAAATGCACCGCAAGCTGGAGCAGGAGGAGGACACTGCGTGCCTTCCCCAAGCAGAGAAGCCCCAGCTTTTCCAAAGACGCCAACAAGGCAAGCAGGAGAAGCTTGGACTCTCCCTCAAGAGCGCCCCGCAGCCTGGCTCGACATTGCTGGAGGAGCCCGAAGGAAGGGCACGTTGGCCCGGAACCCGGGCACACTGCCGCCTGCTGCAGGCAGGGCCCCGGCCGCACGCTTGCACGCTGCCAGAAACCAGGCCAGAAAACCCACAAGTCCTCTTTTTGTCTCCGCGCCAGCGAGCCAGGAGCTTCCCTCTACTCCCCAGCGCTGCCACGTTGAAGGGCGGCAGCACCCACTGGACAGCAGGTGCCCACAAGGACTTCTTTGAATGACGGGGACCCCCTCAAAGAGGAGAGCTTTTCTACCCCTTTCTGCTCCCTTTACCTTCTCCCCCAGCTTTGTCCTGCAGAAGACAGGCTTGGAGCCGGGCAGCACAGGGATCTTCACCCCAAGGGGCAGCTCCAGCAGCCCAGTACCTCCTCCTGCCACTGGCTGGCTCCTGTTCCCTAGGAGCTAGAGAGAGGGAGACACTCGTGGGCACGCAGGCACTAGCTCCAGAAGCCTCCTGCACGGCACTTGCTAGAAAGCCTCTCGGAAGACTCCCACCAAGGCCAGCGCCAAGAGCGGCCCACTCAAAAGCTGCTCTCTGCTTCCTCGCCCCCCTCCCCACAACTCCCAGCCCTTCCTCAACCCACCGCCGCGTCCTTGCGCAGCAACCCCTCCCACCTGCCTAGCCGTAAGCCAGCCTGGGCAGACAGGCACCACTCCCTGCAAACTCTCCCCGGCCCCACCACCTTTGCAGCCCTCCCAGCTCCCCGCGCACGTCCCGACGCCCCAGAGCAGCCCTGCGTCTCCCAGGCTCCCGGGACGAGCCCTCTCCATCGGCCCCTTGCTCACCTCTCCCCTCTTCCCCCCTGCGCTCAGCACTGCGTCCACCTTTCGGACGCCAGCACTCAGACGGTGCTCCATGGCTCCTTCCAAGAGCTCTCCTGGAGCTGCGACCCTGCGCTGGCACCTCTCGCTCCAGAGGCACTCAGCTGCGGCCACCACAGCCCGTCTCCCCGCGAGCGGCTATATAGAGCAGTCGCACATTGTTGCATCATCATGATGCCGCGCCACCGCACTGTCGCATGGTCGTCTTGCCACGCCGCCGCCCGGCCGCCCCGGGGCCCGCCTCCAGGCCCCTCGGGACACGCATCATGCGGGCCACCCGCTCTCGCTGACCCTGCTTTCAGCAGGGGGCCTCGACTACGTGCTCACCTGCTGCCCCTTCTTCCTCCTTGTACCTCTTCACCGTGGAATAGCAACACAGGATTCTGGCTGTGATGCCTGTTACTTCATGAAGAATGACAGGAAAGAAAAACTGTTGGTTGGTGGGAGCTGCGCATAGTAAAATGTAGCTGGAGTAGGTTCAGAATACTTTAACCAGGGAGTATTTTCAACAGCGGCATAAATAATACAGAGCGGAATTAAAAGCAGAGCGCGAATAAACCCAACTCTCCTAAGGGAAGATTCATAATGGCCTCTTTCATATGCACGGTATTTCTTTCTGGGGAGGAGAAGCCAGCTGAAAACCACAGAAAACAGCCAGGAAGAGCTCAAAATTCACTGCAATAAATACACCAATTGCAAAGCATGTTCTAGCTTGACCTCACCCATATTTGAAAACAAATACTTAAGAGTGTGCAGTGTGTACAGCGTCGGTTTCTCTTTTTTTGCCTCATATTCCACACTGCAGCAGCAGAGGAGAGAAAAAAACCTGCTTGAACCTACAGAAAGGAATTTTTTGGACTAAAGAGCACAGCTATTGCCATCTTCCATACCTGCCTCAACTCTGACCTCTAAACCCCAGTGTCCCTCTTCTGCCAGGAACTCAGCCATCTTTTCCAGATGCAGGAGCATGTCCCCACAATCCCCAGGAGACCTGCATCTCTATCAAAAGGCATTTGGAGCTCAAAGATGAACTGGCTGGCACCCTGGCCAGCAGCCCGGCCACTCAGGCGCTCCCTGCAGAAGTCCCCTATCCGCATCCCCTACTCACTCCGATTTGCAGTTAGAGCCGTGGCTCTCCCACGGACCAAGCACAAGGCTAAGCTCGAGGTTGCAGGCATCCTGAGGCGAGAATCTCCCCTGAATGGGGGGCGTCCCACTTTCTGGAAATCTGGAGCGGGAGCGGGACAATGAATGGGCCAGAGAGAGAGAGACAGAAAGGAGTTACCGTGTGCCTTCTGGGAACGCGGCTTCAAACCCCCAATCCAACAGTTACGAAATTAGACAAAGTGCAACGGCTTCCCGGGGAGCAGACTCCCTGCATCCCCTCAGCCTGCCCAGCGGCCTGCTATTAGGGCACTCTTCTCCTTCGTGCTCAAGTCCATCCTCCAAAAGAGGCAAACAGATCTCAATGGCACTTTCTTTTCCCTTTACTGAACTAACTAACAGGGATCTCCTTTTATTCCTTTTCTCTCTTTGTGAAGAAGGAGATGAGTACCTAACTGCAGAAGATTTGTGCCCGAGACCCTGAATTGCAGGTGTTCAGCTCTGCCACTGAACGGCGGCAGCAGCCTGGATTCATCAGGCTGCTCCCTAATGCAAACAATCCCGACTGCCTGCACCTTGCCCATGCAAGGACATCTTGAAAAAGGAAGTGTTTTCTAGCACGGGAAACAAGGCTTGAACAATCCTCGTCTGCCTGGCCATTTTCCAAGGCAGCTGAAGATGCCCAGGCCCTGAACAGGGCACTTGTACTGAAAGCCCTGGAAGAGTTAACAGAAAAACACACTCCTCCTAGTATTGTAGGAAATGGAAAAATGCTGGGCTGGCTCAGGGGGGCTCGGGGAGTCGGGGTGCCTGGGCCCAGGGGGGTCTGTCTCCGTCTCCTTCCCCTCCCCAGCTCTTGGCTCACTCCCGGGGCTGCCCCGGCTGGGCCCGGCTCCACCTGACCGGGACCCCATCGCACCGGGCTGTTTGGAGCTCACCACCACCAGCACCCCCGGGCAGCCCCAGCCCTCACCTCAGCCGGCCCGCAGCTGGAGCAGAGACTGCGCCTCTCAGGACCACCATGGCCGCCTGGCAGCTGAGGAGGGGGAAAGGACAGCTGCCAGCATGCCCTGGGAACCAACATGGCGGCCTGGCAGCCCCGTGCCCCAGGCCTACAGCTCCCGGCATGCCCTGGGGCGCTCCTTCCTGCTGTCTGACCCTGCGGGGACACCGTCCCCCGGCCCGGCCCCGCCCCCCCGCAGGCCCCATGGCCGCCTCCCCGGGGCTGCCCTGAGCCCGGCCCCGGAGCCCCGGGGGAGCAGGGAGGAGGAGGACGAGGAGGAGGACGAGGACGAGGAGGAGGAGGTGGAGGTGGAGGACTTGAGAGGGCCAGAGCGGCAGAGAGGGGTGGGGTAGGGCGGTGGGGTGGCAGGAGAGGGACAGGAGGTGGACAGAGGGACGAGGGACGGACAGAGGGAGGAGGAGAAGGGGGGGGAGCTGGGCAGGGAGTGGAGGAAGGAAAAATGGTGGTGAGGAGCCGGCACAGGGCTAGAGCGGGAAAGAGATGGAGGGGAAGGGGACGGCGGGGTGCAGGAAGACAAAGAGTGCTAAGCAATGGCTACTTAACACACACATCTACTGCTGTTTTGCAAAGCAGCCCTAATTCTGTGGCATCATCATCCATCCGCTTCTTTCCTGATGTAGACGTCCCTGGAGTGGGTCTTGCTGCAGTTCTTTATCTGTGATGCCAGAGAAGGGGAGGGTTTCCCAGAGGTATTGGAGGGGCTGGGATGCTGGCATGGTCCAGGGTAGTCCAGGGGTGTCCTTTCTTCTTCAGGCTGGGGGCTGTCCTTCTCCTCCTTCACATGAGCCGGGGTCCTTTAGTCCTGCTGACTGAACCATGGCTACGCAGTATACAATGGAAACTAGATGTCTCTTAAGCAAGTTGATACGATCTCCTAGTATAGAGACTATTTGGTGCAATAGTTAGGGAATGAGATTTTTCCTGGCAGTCCCTCCTTTTCTTTTGACCATCAGGGGCACACTCTACTATTCCTTCTGGAAGGCATAAGTCGAGGTCGTAAGGTAATGCAACAGTGTAAACACACATCTATAATTACAAAGCAAAACAAGAGAGTGAAGACAGCAACCCAAATCCTTTTAGTTCACAGTCCTCTCCCTAAGTCTGGGAGCCCAGAGGTTAGCCAGCCAAATAGATTGAGGGGAGATCCCTGCCTTACTTCATGTAATATTTTGCAATGAGTCTTTATCTTGTTTCTATCAGTTTCCGTTTTCTGGTCTTGATTTACAGAAAACCCCAGCAGCTCTTCTTCAATAATGCACATCCTCTGTCCTGTCCTTCTAAAAGGTGGGCCGGGGCTAATCAATTCTCTATTACCATTTGTGGTAATCATTGGATTTCTTCCTGTAGGGCTGTCATACTCTCTGCGCTTTCCTTAATGGCTTTTTCTCATTCTCTTGACACATTTGCAATAGCTCTTTCTAGTTTTGCGACCCCTAAGCATGGGAGAAAAGCTGTTCCAGACAGGTGGAACTTAGTGCCACATTCTGTCGGAGAGCCGTAACACTTTTTCCTTTAGCTCTCAGTAGGTAGGGGCTCCAGAGGCAGAAGAGATCCTGGTTCTAACCTGTGCGGATGGTATTAATGCACTTAGAAGACACTTTTCAGCTCAGGTTGAGGGTAACTCCTCGAGTGCCCTTTCTCCACCTCTCTACTATTGCCCTGGTAGTTGTGTCAATGGGTAGTATCATCTTCAGATAAGTCTGAATCCTGTAAGTTGTTTCCTGTGAAAGGGTTAGCATGTGCCAGATGTGGTTGTTTAGGTAAACCAGGAAGGTTTGGAACGTGAGTAGATGACTCAGAGCAAGCAGGATCCTATAGGCCCGTAGTGGCAACCGAACTTTTAACATTATCTTTGGTTTGATTGTGGCTTCCTGCAGAATACCAAGTTAATCTGTCCGCGAATATCCACATTGTCTCCGAGTCTGCAGGGCCTGATAAACTCCATCCAGGAAGAACTCTACACCGTGATGGCTTCTTACACTAGGTTTTATGTAAGGGCTTCTGGACAATCTCCCTTCCACGTTCGGTAAGGTTTTGGAAGAATCTGTGGAGGAATACCGATCGCCTTTAGGCATAGGAAGGCATCTATGGAACGTTGCAGGCATCAGACTCCCCTTTTCATCGGTATGGTCCTAAGGTCTGAATTGTCCCTTTCCATCCATTCTATTAATGTTAAGGCTCTCTTGGCATTTCCAGGTCCCAGCCCCTACAGAGTGAGTAAGGTTGTCAGTAGGTTTGCTCTGCAAGCATCCCCAGGGGTCTCCCTTCAGACTAGTGACAAACCCTTCTTGGCGGAAGGGCGGTATCCTTCCTTTCTTCCGTGAAAATTCCTAACGTAGATGCCCATCCTTGTACCTCGGAGAATTCAATGGGACAGATTCCCAGGAGCGGTGATTTCTGGGAGAGGATGGGCTTCTAGTGCTTATCCAAGGCGGGTTTCTTTGCCTCTGCTGCTGTAGTTTGGACTGTGGCGACGGTCGAATGCTGGAATGAATACGTATCATCCATAGTCCACCACAGGCTTCTAAGCAAGGCTGCCACATTAAAACCTAGGCTTCCAAATCACTATTAACAGGAAAACCAAACAGACACAAGTAGCAAAAATACCTCTCCCTTGGATAGAGAGGACAGCACTGGAATCAGAAGGGTTTCCGGACTCTGGAAACCCAGAAGGCATTTAAAGATCTAAAGCAAGCAGTCGTGGAAGCTCCCTCGTTAGCCCTGCCAGGCTACAACAAGTCTTTTCTATTCCATTTCCATCAACAGAAAGCAATAGCCGGTTGGCCCAGAAACGTCACCAAGCCGTAGCATATTACTGAGCAGAAGCAGACCTCGTAATTCAAGGCCTGATTTCATGCCCTGGGGCTGTTGCAGCAGCAGCTGTGATGATTGAGAAAGCAAGAACTATTGTCCTGGGGCACCTGCTAACACTAATGGTTCATTCCTTGCTTTGCAGTCCTCCTCTCCAGAGTTCAAGCAACTGTGGATGTGCCGCCGCTGGGAAGTACATTGCTTCATGGCAATAAACATAAATGGTCCTTGGCTTCTTTGACGGAACTTTCCATAAATGCACCAAGATAGACTCAAACACGCTGAGATGTCCCCCGCCTTCGCTGGCCCTGCAGTGCGGGCAGCCGAGCGCCACACGGCAAAGCCCGCTGCATCTCCCCCAGGCTGTCTTGCCCTGGCTGGCTGCTGAGAGGAGGGGACAGCGGGTGGTGACAGCCCGGGGGGTGACAGGAGGGACACCAGGCGGTGACAGGCCTGGGGGGTGACAGGCCATCGGGTGGTGATGGGCCCAGGACTGTTGGGAGTGCTACCACAGGCCCGGGGGGTGACAGGAGGGACACCAGGCGGTGACAGGCCTGGGGGGTGACAGGCCATCGGGTGGTGATGGGCCCAGGACTGTTGGGAGTGCTACCACAGGCCTGGGGGGTGACAGGAGGTGATGCTGGGTGGTGAAGGCCATGGCGGTGACAGGAGGGCCAGCACAGGCCCGGGGGGTGACGGGAGGGATACCGCAGACCTGGGGGTGTGACAGGACACTGGACAGTGACAGGCGCGGGGGATGACAGGAGGGACACCGGGCAGTGAGAGGCCTGGGGGGTGACAGGACACCGGGGGGTGACAGGCCTTTTGTCATAATGCGCTGGGTCACGTGAGGCGTGCGGGGGTGGGTGCGGTGTGCCGTTGCGTGTGCGCAGTGACGCGCTCGCGGTGGCCCGTGCAGCTGGCGTCCGGGAAACGCCTCGGCGGAACACTGAGGCAGGGGCACCCGAGTTGCCATAGCGAGCGGTTGGGCCTGGGAGTGCTGCGTGCGAGAGAGAGAGCGGAGGCCGAGCCGGGGCCATGGGGGCCTCTCCCTGTCATCCGCCCGCCTGTTCACCTTCAACAGCCTCCACATCTCCCTGTGCGACCTCAAGCGCCAGATCACGGGCTGTGAGAAGCTGAAGGCGGCCAGCTGCGACCTGCACATCACTGGTGCCCAGACCAAAGAAGGTGCACGGGGGTGGCGGGGGCAGGGCCTCTGGGACCGCCGGGCTAGCGGCGGCGCAGACCGCCCCGTGGTGGCTGCGGCCTGCAGGAGCCGCACTCTGCTCTTTGTGGTTCGTCCCCATGTAGCGTGAGTCAGCCTGGGGCCCATCCCGCCGGCGTGCAGGGGGACCGGGAGGGCAAGCAGCGCCGGGGATTAAGCGGAGTGGGAAGCGATAATGCGATCATGGGGCGTCATAATGGAGGGGTGTCAGCCTGCCAAGGTTTGGTGTGTTGTAGCAGTCGGTGCTGTGAGGTCTGGAAGGCGCCCAGCGCTGTGAGCTCTGCTGGATGGCAGTGGGGTGGAAGCGGCTGCTGGGGGGTGCGTCGTTTGCATAGCCCAGCCCCCCCCACATGCTGCAGAACGTCTGGGTCCCTGTGGCAGTTTTGGAATGGTCCCTCGCAGTTGGGTCAACGGACCCAGCGCAGCCAGTAGATCCTCTGCCTGGCATCAATCCGTTGGTACTGGTGATTCCAAAGAGGTGAAATTGGACTCTACGGGTCTCCTCAGAGGACCTTCAGGAGCTGTGGGCTGCGGGTGGGGACTGGCTCTCTTTCTCTGCTCCAGTGACTGGTCCCATTGCTCATAGGAAGTGGAACAGCTTTAGCAGGTGAATCTGCCCTCTCCCTTCTTCTGGGGGTTCCGGGAGCTGTTTTGGAGGTGAGGGAGATGGAACTTGATGGTCTTGAGCCAAACTGGAGAGAGCAGAGATGGACTGTAATTTATCTGACCTCAATTGTGTATCTGTAATGCAGTGTCATCGTCTCCGCCTGCACAACTGGACTAAGGTCCTCTTTTGTTTTCAAGGAGACAGCATGAATAAAGTCAGTGAATCTAGCGTGCGGTCTTTCTGACCAAATATAGAAGCATTTACTTTAGGATAAGGTAAACAGTACGTTGAACTCACTGGTTATCCTGACTAACTCTCCGTTGCCTAAAAGTGGGACCAAGTTGGTGTGTCTACATTAGAGACATCCACGTTAAGTCGGATGACTCCCAGCCCAGTCGCCTGCGTTCCTCATCAGGTCTCTGACAACTCCGCTGTTAGCCCTTATTGAAGCCAAGTAGAAAAGAAAGCCTGAAATTGTCATTTGCTCTTTTGCAGCTTGACAGCCTGACTGCCACGGCAGAAGGAGCTTAACCCTTCACCCTGGCATAGATACCACCCCACACTATCCGGCTCCCGCGGGCCCAGGACAGCGCTCTGCTTCAGCCACGCGACAAAGGCAGAAGAGAAATGCTTCCCTCGCATGTTTGTTATGTGCAGAATATAACGCAACGTCCAAGACAGAGGAAAAATCAAACGGAGGGCGCCCTTGGGCCTGGATGCCGTTCCAGAAACTACGAATTGCCTTCGCAGATGTGCCTCCAAAAGACCGACTAAAACACCTATAATGGATCAATTATTCTGTTGGGTAGAGGCATTCCCTACTCAAAAAGCAACTGCTCAAGTGGTTCTTAAAGCTTTCCTGAAAGATATCATACCACGTTTTGGAGTGCCTGAAGAAACAGACTCCGATAAAGGATCACATTTCACAGCTGAAATATCAGAGAACCTGTTTAAAGCTTTAGGAATTTGACAAAGACTGCATGCACCTTACCACCCCCAATCCTCGGGACAGGGAGAGAGAATGAACTGTACTCTCAAGATTAACTGGCAAAAATTTGTAGAGAAACTCAATTAAAATGGACAGAAGCTTCACCATTAGCCCTGTGGGAATTAAGGCGATGCCCAAACGCAGGTCATAAATGAACTCCTTTGGAGATTTTATTCAGAAGACCAGATTGAATTCTGGGAACCTTTGCTCCAGCACACACAAGCCTTTTGGCAGGCGATGAAGGAGTTACCCAATATGTCTGATATCTACAAGACAGTTTTAAAAAGAAACAGTACAAAGCTGTAATTACACAAACTTTACCTTTAGGAAACTCTTTGCATCCATATCGACCCGGGAGATTATAAAGGTCTAGAAGACTAAAGATGCATCACAAGCCAAGTGCGAGGGTCCTGTGCAAGTATTGTTAGGCACTTACTCTGCTCTTAAAGTTGCAGCTAAAGATGCACGGATCCACCACTCTCAGGTGAAAGCCGCACCGAACTCCCGGTCATGACCCTCCTTTTGCTGCTGTTCAACACGATGGAGGAATTCCACTACACCACCTAACTCCAAGTTTCAGCTGGTGGCTATTATTGCCAAAGACTGCCTTCAATGATTCAGACTGCAAGCCTGTAATTATATACCCCAAAATGCAGCCGGAGGCCCGTGCACACTTGGAAGACTCACAGTCTCCCAACGATAAAAAAATACCTCAGCCAACTCTTACACAAAAAGAAGCAGAAGGAGCCTATCTCAGGCTCTACCACCGGAGTGGGACTCAAATGTCAATCTGGTGAGCAAAGCGGAAGCAGTAGCCTTAAGCCTGCCATTAGTGAGAGTCCCTGCACTGGCACTAGGTGCCAGCCTCCACCTGACAAAGGTGGCCTGTACGCTAGCAAAACTCCGGATGCCGCCACCACCACTTTGACTGCATTACTGCAAGAGGAACAACAGTCGAACAGGGAAGCAATCCTACAAAGCAGAGCAGCTGTAGATGACTTGTTACTTAGGGCCAACCCCGGGTGTGAACGGAGGGAGGGCTCTGGGTGGCACCCAAGGGCACGCACAGGGCCGTGCTGGGTACCCAAAGGCAGGCAAAGGGCTCGGGCTGGGCACCGAAAGGCATACGGAGGGCTCAGGGCCGCACCAAAGGGCAAACGGAGGGCCCTAGGAAGCCCAAAGAGAGAAATGGAGGGCCTCGGGAGGCACCGCAAGGCAGTTTGGCAGCCCCTCGCTTGCCCCGAAAGGCCCACACCAGTCCCTAGGGGACATGGAAAGGCAGAGGTGCCTTGAGGAGACGAGAGGAGAAGAGGAGTCCGCTGGGAAAGATGAAAAGCTGAAGGCCGCTCCGTTAGCGGGACACCGAAAGGCCCACCGAGGGCCCTGGGTGGGAACCCAGAGGCCCATCAGGAGCTCCTGAGGGGACGAGAGAATACATGCACAGAAGAAGGCGCAGCCTTCAAGAGCACCTACAGATGGGACTCACACGAGGCATGAGTAGAGCTTTGCAGAGCTGGACCATCCTGTCCCATAGCCCTGACGCAAAGCTTTCTAAACAAGGCAGAAACATTGACTGCTTTTCTCTTCCCTACTCCAGGTTCCCTGTAAAACTGGGTCTTAGCCTGGCCGAGGCTGTAGGAGGGAGGAAGACGAGGGAAAACACTGCAGGGAAAATGCCCACACCCAGTAGGGCCTGGCGTGAATAAACGTAGGCACAAGCAAGCCCTTGGGAGCAAACTCTTTATTCTCTGCCAGGGGGAGCTGCCCGGGGGCTCTGTGGCCCTGGAGCCGCACACCTCCTCAGGACACCCTCCACAAGGTTCCCAGCTACTGCCCTCTTGATCGACTCGGGCTGCACGGGCTCCTCCAGGAAAAGCTTTAGACGCACTGGTCTGCGCCCTGCTCCTGCCTGGCTAGGGGGCTTTGGACCCGCTGGAGGCACGGGCTGCCTTGGGAACTGCGGGCCCGTGGAGGGGAGGGTGCCTGCGGTGCTCCCTGGCCTGCGTATACGCAGGGATTCCCACGCGGGCACCGAAGACTTCGCTGCGGCTCCGCAGGTGTAATCCCGGGACTTCGGAAGGCCTTCTCTTGGCCGGCGAGCATCTTGCTCAGCGCCGTGGAGGAGAGATGGGAGGAGAGGACGTGAGCTCTCCTCTTTGAGTTGTCCCGCTTCCTCTGAAGGCGTGACTATTGCAGGCAGGCTGAGAGGCGGCAGGACCTTCCTTGCTTGAAGCTTCTCGGATTTTGGCTCGGACTTCCTGCCTGCCTCTGACTTCTTCGTCAGGCTCTCCACAACTTCAAGGACGATGGTTTTGGCATACTCGAGCAATTCAGCATCCAGCTGCTCAGCTCTGGAGACGGCTTTTTGGATGCTCTCCTGGGCAATCTCGCGACTCACTCGTGAGACATCAGCAGCCTTTTGCTGGGCTTGCAACACGGGCAACTTGGCTCTCTTGCTTGCTTCTGGCGTCTGCCCTTCCGATGCTCTGGCTGCTCCTTGTCCTTCTGTCACGCCCGGAAGCTTCAGGGTCTCCGAAAACTGACAGCAAAAGTTCTTGTCAGAATCGAGCCGGTGCCATTTGGCTTAGAGCAAAGGGCACTGTAGCCCCCCTGGACCTCAGCAGGGTGAACCAGGTGCCGCGGGCCCTCAACTGGAAGCTAGTGGCTGCCTGGGTACCGCTGATCGTGGCCGGAGGACTGGCCCCAGGGCACAGCGGGCCCCCGCAGGGGCTGCTACTTCCAACGCGCTGGTTGGCTCCTGACTGCCACGGCAGAAGGAGCTTAACCCTTCACCCTGGCAGAGATACCACCCCACACTATCCGCAAACGCTTCCCAAGAGGCTCTTGCAGGGAATGGAGCCGGGCAATGTTTCAAGGGCCCCCCCCAAATGAGAACTGGGCAACAGCAGGCACTCCCCTGAGCTAATCAAGACCTCCTGCAAGACAAAACCACCCCACGAACGGCCAAGCACCGGCACTCTCAGGTTCAGGAACACTGCATCTTTGGATGCAGAAGTCTTTGGATGAAAACCAGAGTTTTTCAACCAGACGCGAAAGCAGCACCATGGACCGTGCGGCCATTTAGTGCACGCAGCTCGCAGGTTCGCGCTAGATGTGCGAGTCCGTGCGCAGAAGTGGCCACTGAGAGTGCCCAGGCACGCTTTTGCGTCAGAAAGGGCTAGAGCCTCGTGTCCGAGAGACACCAGCCAGGCACCACCTCCTCAGCACCCAAGCACCGCTCGCAAGCCCCGAGCGGCTCTGTGCGTGGCAGCACCCTCTCCCGAGGCCCGCGTACCAACACGCTGCCGCACAGCGGAGGCGGCCCCAGCATCCACCCGCTTCCTACTCACCGGCCTCCCTTCCACAGCGGACTTTTTGGAGCTGCTCTGGCTGCCTGGCTCTCTCCTCTTTCCCACCTGCTGCTGCTGCTGCTGCTGCTGTTGGCACTTGGCCTGCGGGAGGAGGCGTTGCTCTTTTTCAAGAGCCTCCGGTCTTTCACTCCGCTCCTTGATCCCACTCAGATGCCTGTCAAGAGAAAGGCAGGCAGCTGAGAAGGGGACACTCTGTCCAGCTTGCCCAGGCCATTTTCCGCTCGCCACTCCCATCGTCCTGCTCTGGGCTGCTTTGCTCCAGTACTCCCCACAGCACCTTCCAGCTGCCTGTCCGAGGCTCCAAACAGAGACCGGCACCGGCTCCTTCCACCGCTGGGCATTGTTTCTTTACTGGAACATGAGGCTCCAGGACTTCTCTCAGGGACCACGGGCCCCCTTGAAGAGCAAGCGTTACTTGCCCTTTTCTTACCTCGGCCTCCTCTTCCCCTCTCCACCCGGCAAAGTCTTTCTTTGCTCCGGCAGCAGCCGCTCTCGCAGGCGAGAAACGTCACTCCCTCCCGGCAGTCTGGAGGCATCCTCTGCTTTGGCCAGCTCTTGCTGAAGCTTTTGCTGAAAGGTGACACCAGGTTGGGGCTTGCTGTTGCCTGCACAAGCGCTCAGGCCCCTGCGTGCTGAGGTGTCCCGCGGGCCCAGCACAGCGCTCTGCTTCAACCACGTGACGAGGGCAGAAGAGAAATGCTTCCCTCGCGACTCTGCGAGCCTGCATGTGACTTTCCTGCCCATGCCCACCCCTGCACCCTGTGCTAGCTCAGCTCGCAGCCCGGTACTCCTTGCCCTGCCATAACGCCCGGCCCAGTGGCACAGCCCTCACCTCTTCGGCATCGACCGCCTCCCCTCCCCGACATGCCGCAAGTAAAGCCCCAGCCCTCGCCACCGTGTCGCTCACCGGTGTCCACCAAGGCTCCGCTTTGCCTACCTCCTCTCGCAGGAACATTTTCTCTGCCTCCAGCTTGAGCGTGGTCAGATACTGCCTGTACTCATTGAACTCCTTCAGAGTGCAAACCACCTATGGAGAGACGAGGGCAGAAATCCCCCAACAACTCTCAAGCCAGCTACGCAGACTGCCTGCCCCAAAACAGCCCAAACCCAGCGGCAGGGGAGCTGCTCCTCTGCACACCCTCCCCTCCCCTCCCCTCCCCTCCCCACTGGTGGGGCCCCTGACTCCCCCCAGACAGGGCTGAGTGGTGCTCCTCCGCCCAGCGCCAGGCCCTGCACCGCCTGCCTCCTCACCACTCAGACAGCGCAGGGCAGCCTGAGAAGAGCACGAGTGGCAACTGCCAGAGGGACGCTGGCGCTCCTTCTGCTCCCAGGGAAACCAGCCCCACAGCCCTGTGCCCTCCGCCAGCAACAGGCGGCTGCACCAAGCGCTCTGGGAACCCCGCTTGATGAGGACTCTTTTCCTCAGCCCCACGTCCAAACCTACTTTGCCCTCACTGCTGACGTAACCCTCTCTCTTCAGCCTCCGCAGGTTGTCCTTGCGTTTGTGGTAGGCCCGCAGGTGCGGGTCATGCAGGCTGTTGTATTCCGTGCTCAGGAGGCGGCAGTATGGATCTCCCAGATTGAAATAACCAGAGGGCTGGTGAAGCTGTAAGAGAGAGTTGCCAGAGTATGAAGGAGCAGGAGAGAGCAGCAAAGAGGTGCCAAGCGGGACTCGTGAAAAGGTCAAGGTACTTGCAAGACCAACACTCTTCTCCATCCTTCTGAAGGCACCGAGAACAGCACAGCCAGACTGCAGGGCCAGGCTGGCCTGCGCTAGGCTGGGCTGGGCTGGGCTGGGCTGGGCTGGGCTGGGCTGGGGGAGAGAAGACAAAGCCCACCAGCAAAGCAGGCATCTTAGGCCACCAGGAAGACCTTGCCACAACAGAAAGGAACCTTCCGAGTGAAAAGTGCAAGCCCGGCAGCTCAAAGGCAGCAACTGCATGAGGCACTGAAAACAGTCTCCTCGGGGTTCGGCAGGCCCAAGGGCTGTGTCAACTAACTCTGCCTCCAGGAAGTCTCCGCCTTGGGAAAAATGCACCGCAAGCTGGAGCAGGAGGAGGACACTGCGTGCCTTCCCCAAGCAGAGAAGCCCCAGCTTTTCCAAAGACGCCAACAAGGCAAGCAGGAGAAGCTTGGACTCTCCCTCAAGAGCGCCCCGCAGCCTGGCTCGACATTGCTGGAGGAGCCCGAAGGAAGGGCACGTTGGCCCGGAACCCGGGCACACTGCCGCCTGCTGCAGGCAGGGCCCCGGCCGCACGCTTGCACGCTGCCAGAAACCAGGCCAGAAAACCCACAAGTCCTCTTTTTGTCTCCGCGCCAGCGAGCCAGGAGCTTCCCTCTACTCCCCAGCGCTGCCACATTGAAGGGCGGCAGCACCCACTGGACAGCAGGTGCCCACAAGGACTTCTTTGAATGACGGGGACCCCCTCAAAGAGGAGAGCTTTTCTACCCCTTTCTGCTCCCTTTACCTTCTCCCCCAGCTTTGTCCTGCAGAAGACAGGCTTGGAGCCGGGCAGCACAGGGATCTTCACCCCAAGGGGCAGCTCCAGCAGCCCAGTACCTCCTCCTGCCACTGGCTGGCTCCTGTTCCCTAGGAGCTAGAGAGAGGGAGACACTCGTGGCACGCAGGCACTAGCTCCAGAAGCCTCCTGCACGGCACTTGCTAGAAAGCCTCTCGGAAGACTCCCACCAAGGCCAGCGCCAAGAGCGGCCCACTCAAAAGCTGCTCTCTGCTTCCTCGCCCCCCTCCCCACAACTCCCAGCCCTTCCTCAACCCACCGCCGCGTCCTTGCCAGCAACCCCTCCCACCTGCCTAGCCGTAAGCCAGCCTGGGCAGACAGGCACCACTCCCTGCAAACTCTCCCCGGCCCCACCACCTTTGCAGCCCTCCCAGCTCCCCGCGCACGTCCCGACGCCCCAGAGCAGCCCTGCGTCTCCCAGGCTCCCGGGACGAGCCCTCTCCATCGGCCCCTTGCTCACCTCTCCCCTCTTCCCCCTGCGCTCAGCACTGCGTCCACCTTTCGGACGCCAGCACTCAGACGGTGCTCCATGGCTCCTTCCAAGAGCTCTCCTGGAGCTGCGACCCTGCGCTGGCACCTCTCGCTCCAGAGGCACTCAGCTGCGGCCACCACAGCCCGTCTCCCCGCGAGCGGCTATATAGAGCAGTCGCACATTGTTGCATCATCATGATGCCGGCCACCGCACTGTTCCATGGTCGTCTTGCCACGCCGCTGCCCGGCCGCCCCGGGGCCCGCCTCCAGGCCCCTCGGGACACGCATCATGCGGGCCACCCGCTCTCGCTGACCCTGCTTTCAGCAGGGGGCCTCGACTACGTGCTCACCTGCTGCCCCTTCTTCCTCCTTGTACCTCTTCACCGTGGAATAGCAACACAGGATTCTGGCTGTGATGCCTGTTATTTCATGAAGAATGACAGGAAAGAAAAACTGTTGGTTGGTGGGAGCTGCGCATAGTAAAATGTAGCTGGAGTAGGTTCAGAATACTTTAACCAGGGAGTATTTCAACAGCGGCATAAATAATACAGAGCGGAATTAAAAGCAGAGCGCGAATAAACCCAACTCTCCTAAGGAAGATTCATAATGGCCTCTTTCATATGCACGGTATTTCTTTCTGGGGAGGAGAAGCCAGCTGAAAACCACAGAAAACAGCCAGGAAGAGCTCAAAATTCACTGCAATAAATACACCAATTGCAAAGCATGTTCTAGCTTGACCTCACCCATATTTGAAAACAAATACTTAAGAGTGTGCAGTGTGTACAGCGTCGGTTTCTCTTTTTTTGCCTCCTATTCCACACTGCAGCAGCAGAGGAGAGAAAAAAACCTGCTTGAACCTACAGAAAGGAATTTTTTGGACTAAAGAGCACAGCTATTGCCATCTTCCATACCTGCCTCAACTCTGACCTCTAAACCCCAGTGTCCCTCTTCTGCCAGGAACTCAGCCATCTTTTCCAGATGCAGGAGCATGTCCCCACAATCCCCAGGAGACCTGCATCTCTATCAAAAGGCATTTGGAGCTCAAAGATGAACTGGCTGGCACCCTGGCCAGCAGCCCGGCCACTCAGGCGCTCCCTGCAGAAGTCCCCTATCCGCATCCCCTACTCACTCCGATTTGCAGTTAGAGCCGTGGCTCTCCCACGGACCAAGCACAAGGCTAAGCTCGAGGTTGCAGGCATCCTGAGGCGAGAATCTCCCCTGAATGGGGGGCGTCCCACTTTCTGGAAATCTGGAGCGGGAGCGGGACAATGAATGGGCCAGAGAGAGAGAGACAGAAAGGAGTTACCGTGTGCCTTCTGGGAACGCGGCTTCAAACCCCCAATCCAACAGTTACGAAATTAGACAAAGTGCAACGGCTTCCCGGGGAGCAGACTCCCTGCATCCCCTCAGCCTGCCCAGCGGCCTGCTATTAGGGCACTCTTCTCCTTCGTGCTCAAGTCCATCCTCCAAAAGAGGCAAACAGATCTCAATGGCACTTTCTTTTCCCTTTACTGAACTAACTAACAGGGATCTCCTTTTATTCCTTTTCTCTCTTTGTGAAGAAGGAGATGAGTACCTAACTGCAGAAGATTTGTGCCCGAGACCCTGAATTGCAGGTGTTCAGCTCTGCCACTGAACGGCGCAGCAGCCTGGATTCATCAGGCTGCTCCCTAATGCAAACAATCCCGACTGCCTGCACCTTGCCCATGCAAGGACATCTTGAAAAAGGAAGTGTTTTCTAGCACGGGAAACAAGGCTTGAACAATCCTCGTCTGCCTGGCCATTTTCCAAGGCAGCTGAAGATGCCCAGGCCCTGAACAGGGCACTTGTACTGAAAGCCCTGGAAGAGTTAACAGAAAAACACACTCCTCCTAGTATTGTAGGAAATGGAAAAATGCTGGGCTGGCTCAGGGGGCTCGGGGAGTCGGGGTGCCTGGGCCCAGGGGGTCTGTCTCCGTCTCCTTCCCCTCCCCAGCTCTTGGCTCACTCCCGGGGCTGCCCCGGCTGGGCCCGGCTCCACCTGACCGGGACCCCATCGCACCGGGCTGTTTGGAGCTCACCACCACCAGCACCCCCGGGCAGCCCCAGCCCTCACCTCAGCCGGCCCGCAGCTGGAGCAGAGACTGCGCCTCTCAGGACCACCATGGCCGCCTGGCAGCTGAGGAGGGGGAAAGGACAGCTGCCAGCATGCCCTGGGAACCAACATGGCGGCCTGCAGCCCCGTGCCCCAGCCTACAGCTCCCGGCATGCCCTGGGGCGCTCCTTCCTGCTGTCTGACCCTGCGGGGACACCGTCCCCCGGCCCGGCCCCGCCCCCCGCAGGCCCCATTGGCCGCCTCCCCGGGGCTGCCCTGAGCCCGGCCCCGGAGCCCCGGGGGAGCAGGGAGGAGGAGGACGAGGAGGAGGACGAGGACGAGGAGGAGGGAGGTGGAGGTTGGAGGACTTGAGAGGGCCAGAGCGGCAGAGAGGGTGGGGTTAGGCGGTGGAGGTGGCAGGAGAGGGACAGGAGGTGGACAGAGGACGAGGGACGGACAGAGGGAGGAGGAGAAGGGGGGGAGCTGGGCAGGGAGTGGAGGAAGGAAAAATGGTGGTGAGGAGCCGGCACAGGGCTAGAGCGGGAAAGAGATGGAGGGAAGGGGACGGCGGGTGCAGGAAGACAAAGAGTGCTAAGCAATGGCTACTTAACACACACATCTACTGCTGTTTTGCAAAGCAGCCCTAATTCTGTGGCATCATCATCCATCCGCTTCTTTCCTGATGTAGACGTCCCTGGAGTGGGTCTTGCTGCAGTTCTTTATCTGTGATGCCAGAGAAGGGGAGGGTTTCCCAGAGGTATTGGAGGGGCTGGGATGCTGGCATGGTCCAGGGTAGTCCAGGGTGTCCTTTCTTCTTCAGGCTGGGGGCTGTCCTTCTCCTCCTTCAAATGAGCCGGGGTCCTTTAGTCCTGCTGACTGAACCATGGCTACGCAGTATACAATGGAAACTAGATGTCTCTTAAGCAAGTTGATACGATCTCCTAGTATAGAGACTATTTGGTGCAATAGTTAGGGAATGAGATTTTTCCTGGCAGTCCCTCCTTTTCTTTTGACCATCAGGGCACACTCTACTATTCCTTCTGGAAGCATAAGTCGAGGTCGTAAAGGTAATGCAACAGTGTAACACACATCTATAATTACAAAGCAAAACAAGAGAGTGAAGACAGCAACCCAAATCCTTTTAGTTCACAGTCCTCTCCCTAAGTTGGGAGCCAGAGGTTAGCCAGCCAAATAGATTGAGGGGAGATCCCTGCCTTACTTCATGTAATATTTTGCAATGAGTCTTTATCTTGTTTCTATCAGTTTCCGTTTTCTGGTCTTGATTTACAGAAAACCCCAGCAGCTCTTCTTCAATAATGCACATCTCTGTCCTTCCTTCTAAAAGGTGGGCCGGGCTAATCAATTCTCTATACCATTTGTGGTATCATTGGATTTCTTCCTGTAGGGCTGTCATACTCTCTGCGCTTTCCTTAATGGCTTTTTCTCATTCTCTTGACACATTTGCAATAGCTCTTCTAGTTTTTGCGACCCCTAAGCATGGGAGAAAGCTGTTCCAGACAGGTGGAACTTAGTGCCACATTCTGTCGGAGAGCCGTAACACTTTTTCCTTTAGCTCTCAGTAGGTAGGGGCTCCAGAGGCAGAAGAGATCCTGGTTCTAACCTGTGCGGATGGTATTAATGCACTTAGAAGACACTTTTCAGCTCAGGTTTGAGGGTAACTCCTCGAGTGCCCTTTCTCCACCTCTCTACTATTGCCCTGGTAGTTGTGTCAATGGGTAGTATCATCTTCAGATAGTCTGAATCCTGTAAGTTGTTTCCTGTGAAAGGGTTAGCATGTGCAGATGTGGTTGTTTAGGTAAACCAGGAAGGTTTGGAACGTGAGTAGATGACTCAGAGCAAGCGCAGGATCCTATAGGCCCGTAGTGGCAACCGAACTTTTAACATTATCTTTGGTTTGATTGTGGCTTCCTGCAGAATACCAAGTTAATCTGTCCGCGAATATCCACATTGTCTCGAGTCTGCAGGGCCTGATAAACTCCATCCAGGAAGAACTCTACACCGTGATGGCTTCTTACACTAGGTTTATGTAAGGGCTTCTGGACAATCTCCCTTCCACGTTCGGTAAGGTTTTTGGAAGAATCTGTGGAGGAATACCGATCGCCTTTAGGCATAGGAAGGCATCTATGGAACGTTGCAGGCATCAGACTCCCTTTTCATCGTTATGGTCCTAAGGTCTGAATTGTCCCTTTCCATCCATTCTATTAATGTTAAGGCTCTCTTGGCATTTCCAGGTCCCAGCCCCTACAGAGTGAGTAAGGTTGTCAGTAGGTTTGCTCTGCAAGCATCCCAGGGGTCTCCCTTCAGACTAGTGACAAACCTTCTTGGCGGAAGGGGCGGTATCCTTCCTTTCTTCCGTGAAAATTCCTAACGTAGATGCCCATCCTTGTACCTCGGAGAATTCAATGGGACAGGATTCCCAGGAGCGGTGATTTCTGGGAGAGGATGGGCTTCTAGTGCTTATCCAAGGTGGGTTTCTTTGCCTCTGCTGCTGTAGTTTGGACTGTGGCGACGGTCGAATGCTGGAATGAATACGTATCATCCATAGTCCACCACAGGCTTCTAAGCAAGGCTGCCACATTAAAACCTAGGCTTCCAATCACTATTAACAGGAAAACCAACAGACACAAGTAGCAAAAAATACCTCTCCCTTGGATAGAGAGGACAGCACTGGAATCAGAAGGGTTTCCGGACTCTGGAAACCAGAGGCATTTAAAGATCTAAGCAAGCAGTCGTGGAAGTCCCTCGTTAGCCCTGCCAGGCTACAACAAGTCTTTTCTATTCCATTTCCATCAACAGAAAGCAATAGCCGGTTGGCCCAGAAACGTCACCAAGCCGTAGCATATTACTGAGCAGAAGCAGACCTCGTAATTCAAGGCCTGATTTCATGCCTGGGGCTGTTGCAGCAGCAGCTGTGATGATTGAGAAAGCAAGAACTATTGTCCTGGGGCACCTGCTAACACTAATGGTTCATTCCTTGCTTTGCAGTCCTCTCTCCAGAGTCAAGCAACTGTGGATGTGCCGCGCTGGGAAGTACATTGCTTCATGGCAATAAACATAAATGGTCCTTGGCTTCTTTGACGGAACTTTCCATAAATGCACCAAGATAGACTCAAACACGCTGAGATGTCCCCGCCTTCACTGGCCCTGCAGTGCGGGCAGCCGAGCGCCACACGGCAAAGCCCGCTGCATCTCCCCAGGCTGTCTTGCCCTGGCTGGCTGCTGAGAGGAGGGACAGCGGGTGGTGACAGCCCGGGGGGTGACAGGAGGGACACCAGGCGGTGACAGGCCTGGGGGGTGACAGGCCATCGGGTGGTGATGGGCCCAGGACTGTTGGGAGTGCTACCACAGGCCCGGGGGGTGACAGGAGGGACACCAGGCGGTGACAGGCCTGGGGGTGACAGGCCATCGGGTGGTGATGGGCCCAGGACTGTTGGGAGTGCTACCACAGGCCTGGGGGGTGACAGGAGGTGATGCTGGGTGGTGAAGGCCATGGCGGTGACAGGAGGCCAGCACAGGCCCGGGGGGTGACGGGAGGGATACCGCAGACCTGGGGGTGTGACAGGACACTGGACAGTGACAGGCGCGGGGGATGACAGGAGGGACACCGGGCAGTGAGAGGCCTGGGGGTGACAGGACACCGGGGGGTGACAGGCCTTTTGTCATAATGCGCTGGGTCACGTGAGGCGTGCGGGGTGGGTGCGGTGTGCCGTTGCGTGTGCGCAGTGACGCGCTCGCGGTGGCCCGTGCAGCTGGCGTCCGGGAAACGCCTCGGCGGAACACTGAGGCAGGGGCACCCGAGTTGCCATAGCGAGCGGTTGGGCCTGGGAGTGCTGCGTGCGAGAGAGAGAGCGGAGGCCGAGCCGGGGCCATGGGGGCCTCTCCCTGTCATCCCGCCGCCTGTTCACCTTCAACAGCCTCCACATCTCCCTGTGCGACCTCAAGCGCCAGATCACGGGCTGTGAGAAGCTGAAGGCGGCCAGCTGCGACCTGCACATCACTGGTGCCCAGACCAAAGAAGGTGCACGGGGGTGGCGGGGGCAGGGCCTCTGGGACCGCCGGGCTAGCGGCGGCGCAGACCGCCCCGTGGTGGCTGCGGCCTGCAGGAGCCGCACTCTGCTCTTTGTGGTTCGTCCCCATGTAGCGTGAGTCAGCCTGGGGCCCATCCGCCGGCGTGCAGGGGGACCGGGAGGCAAGCAGCGCCGGGGATTAAGCGGAGTGGGAAGCGATAATGCGATCATGGGGCGTCATAATGGAGGGGTGTCAGCCTGCCAAGGTTTGGTGTGTTGTAGCAGTCGGTGCTGTGAGGTCTGGAAGGCGCCCAGCGCTGTGAGCTCTGCTGGATGGCAGTGGGGTGGAAGCGGCTGCTGGGGGGTGCGTCGTTTGCATAGCCCAGCCCCCCCCACATGCTGCAGAACGTCTGGGTCCCTGTGGCAGTTTTGGAATGGTCCCTCGCAGTTGGGTCAACGGACCCAGCGCAGCCAGTAGATCCTCCCTGGCATCAATCCGTTGGTACTGGTGATTCCAAAGAGGTGAAATTGGACTCTACGGGTCTCCTCAGAGGACCTTCAGGAGCTGTGGGCTGCGGGTGGGGACTGGCTCTCTTTCTCTGCTCCAGTGACTGGTCCCATTGCTCATAGGAAGTGGAACAGCTTTAGCAGGTGAATCTGCCTCTCCCTTCTTCTGGGGGTTCCGGGAGCTGTTTTGGAGGTGAGGGAGATGGAACTTGATGGTCTTGAGCCAAACTGGAGAGAGCAGAGATGGACTGTAATTTATCTGACCTCAATTGTGTATCTGTAATGCAGTGTCATCGTCTCCGCCTGCACAACTGGACTAAGGTCCTCTTTTGTTTTCAAGGAGACAGCATGAATAAAGTCAGTGAATCTAGCGTGCGGTCTTTCTGACCAAATATAGAAGCATTTACTTTAGGATAAGGTAAACAGTACGTTGAACTCTGGTTATCCTGACTAACTCTCCGTTGCCTAAAAGTGGGACCAAGTTGGTGTGTCTACATTAGAGACATCCACGTTAAGTCGGATGACTCCCAGCCCAGTCGCCTGCGTTCCTCATCAGGGTCTCTGACAACTCCGCTGTTAGCCCTTATTGAAGCCAAGTAGAAAAGAAAGCCTGAAATTGTCATTTGCTCTTTTGCAGCTTGACAGCCTGACTGCCACGGCAGAAGGAGCTTAACCCTTCACCCTGGCATAGATACCACCCCACACTATCCGGCTCCCGCGGGCCCAGGACAGCGCTCTGCTTCAGCCACGCGACAAAGGCAGAAGAGAAATGCTTCCCTCGCATGTTTGTTATGTGCAGAATATAACGCAACGTCCAAGACAGAGGAAAAATCAAACGGAGGGCGCCCTTGGGCCTGGATGCCGTTCCAGAAACTACGAATTGCCTTCGCAGATGTGCCTCCAAAAGACCGACTAAAACACCTATAATGGATCAATTATTCTGTTGGGTAGAGGCATTCCCTACTCAAAAAGCAACTGCTCAAGTGGTTCTTAAAGCTTTCCTGAAAGATATCATACCACGTTTTGGAGTGCCTGAAGAAACAGACTCCGATAAAGGATCACATTTCACAGCTGAAATATCAGAGAACCTGTTTAAAGCTTTAGGAATTTGACAAAGACTGCATGCACCTTACCACCCCCAATCCTCGGGACAGGGAGAGAGAATGAACTGTACTCTCAAGATTAACTGGCAAAAATTTGTAGAGAAACTCAATTAAAATGGACAGAAGCTTCACCATTAGCCCTGTGGGAATTAAGGCGATGCCCAAACGCAGGTCATAAATGAACTCCTTTGGAGATTTTATTCAGAAGACCAGATTGAATTCTGGGAACCTTTGCTCCAGCACACACAAGCCTTTTGGCAGGCGATGAAGGAGTTACCCAATATGTCTGATATCTACAAGACAGTTTTAAAAAGAAACAGTACAAAGCTGTAATTACACAAACTTTACCTTTAGGAAACTCTTTGCATCCATATCGACCCGGGAGATTATAAAGGTCTAGAAGACTAAAGATGCATCACAAGCCAAGTGCGAGGGTCCTGTGCAAGTATTGTTAGGCACTTACTCTGCTCTTAAAGTTGCAGCTAAAGATGCACGGATCCACCACTCTCAGGTGAAAGCCGCACCGAACTCCCGGTCATGACCCTCCTTTTGCTGCTGTTCAACACGATGGAGGAATTCCACTACACCACCTAACTCCAAGTTTCAGCTGGTGGCTATTATTGCCAAAGACTGCCTTCAATGATTCAGACTGCAGCCTGTAATTATATACCCCAAAATGCAGCCGGAGGCCCGTGCACACTTGGAAGGCTCACAGTCTCCCAACGACAAAAAAATACCTCAGCCAACTCTTACACAAAAAGAAGCAGAAGGAGCCTATCTCAGGCTCTACCACCGGAGTGGGACTCAAATGTCAATCTGGTGAGCAAAGCGGAAGCAGTAGCCTTAAGCCTGCCATTAGTGAGAGTCCCTGCACTGGCACTAGGTGCCAGCCTCCACCTGACAAAGGTGGCCTGTACGCTAGCAAAACTCCGGATGCCGCCACCACCACTTTGACTGCATTACTGCAAGAGGAACAACAGTCGAACAGGGAAGCAATCCTACAAAGCAGAGCAGCTGTAGATGACTTGTTACTTAGGGCCAACCCCGGGTGTGAACGGAGGGAGGGCTCTGGGTGGCACCCAAGGGCACGCACAGGGCCGTGCTGGGTACCCAAAGGCAGGCAAAGGGCTCGGGCTGGGCACCGAAAGGCATACGGAGGGCTCAGGGCCGCACCAAAGGGCAAACGGAGGGCCCTAGGAAGCCCAAAGAGAGAAATGGAGGGCCTCGGGAGGCACCGCAAGGCAGTTTGGCAGCCCCTCGCTTGCCCCGAAAGGCCCACACCAGTCCCTAGGGGACATGGAAAGGCAGAGGTGCCTTGAGGAGACGAGAGGAGAAGAGGAGTCCGCTGGGAAAGATGAAAAGCTGAAGGCCGCTCCGTTAGCGGGACACCGAAAGGCCCACCGAGGGCCCTGGGTGGGAACCCAGAGGCCCATCAGGAGCTCCTGAGGGGACGAGAGAATACATGCACAGAAGAAGGCGCAGCCTTCAAGAGCACCTACAGATGGGACTCACACGAGGCATGAGTAGAGCTTTGCAGAGCTGGACCATCCTGTCCCATAGCCCTGACGCAAAGCTTTCTAAACAAGGCAGAAACATTGACTGCTTTTCTCTTCCCTACTCCAGGTTCCCTGTAAAACTGGGTCTTAGCCTGGCCGAGGCTGTAGGAGGGAGGAAGACGAGGGAAAACACTGCAGGGAAAATGCCCACACCCAGTAGGGCCTGGCGTGAATAAACGTAGGCACAAGCAAGCCCTTGGGAGCAAACTCTTTATTCTCTGCCAGGGGGAGCTGCCCGGGGGCTCTGTGGCCCTGGAGCCGCACACCTCCTCAGGACACCCTCCACAAGGTTCCCAGCTACTGCCCTCTTGATCGACTCGGGCTGCACGGGCTCCTCCAGGAAAAGCTTTAGACGCACTGGTCTGCGCCCTGCTCCTGCCTGGCTAGGGGGCTTTGGACCCGCTGGAGGCACGGGCTGCCTTGGGAACTGCGGGCCCGTGGAGGGGAGGGTGCCTGCGGTGCTCCCTGGCCTGCGTATACGCAGGGATTCCCACGCGGGCACCGAAGACTTCGCTGCGGCTCCGCAGGTGTAATCCCGGGACTTCGGAAGGCCTTCTCTTGGCCGGCGAGCATCTTGCTCAGCGCCGTGGAGGAGAGATGGGAGGAGAGGACGTGAGCTCTCCTCTTTGAGTTGTCCCGCTTCCTCTGAAGGCGTGACTATTGCAGGCAGGCTGAGAGGCGGCAGGACCTTCCTTGCTTGAAGCTTCTCGGATTTTGGCTCGGACTTCCTTCCTGCCTCTGACTTCTTCGTCAGGCTCTCCACAACTTCAAGGACGATGGTTTTGGCATACTCGAGCAATTCAGCATCCAGCTGCTCAGCTCTGGAGACGGCTTTTTGGATGCTCTCCTGGGCAATCTCGCGACTCACTCGTGAGACATCAGCAGCCTTTTGCTGGGCTTGCAACACGGGCAACTTGGCTCTCTTGCTTGCTTCTGGCGTCTGCCCTTCCGATGCTCTGGCTGCTCCTTGTCCTTCTGTCACGCCCGGAAGCTTCAGGGTCTCCGAAAACTGACAGCAAAAGTTCTTGTCAGAATCGAGCCGGTGCCATTTGGCTTAGAGCAAAGGGCACTGTAGCCCCCTGGACCTCAGCAGGGTGAACCAGGTGCCGCGGGCCCTCAACTGGAAGCTAGTGGCTGCCTGGGTACCGCTGATCGTGGCCGGAGGACTGGCCCCAGGGCACAGCGGGCCCCCGCAGGGGCTGCTACTTCCAACGCGCTGGTTGGCTCCTGACTGCCACGGCAGAAGGAGCTTAACCCTTCACCCTGGCAGAGATACCACCCCACACTATCCGCAAACGCTTCCCAAGAGGCTCTTGCAGGGAATGGAGCCGGGCAATGTTTCAAGGGCCCCCCCAAATGAGAACTGGGCAACAGCAGGCACTCCCCTGAGCTAATCAAGACCTCCTGCAAGACAAAACCACCCCACGAACGGCCAAGCACCGGCACTCTCAGGTTCAGGAACACTGCATCTTTGGATGCAGAAGTCTTTGGATGAAAACCAGAGTTTTTCAACCAGACGCGAAAGCAGCACCATGGACCGTGCGGCCATTTAGTGCACGCAGCTCGCAGGTTCGCGCTAGATGTGCGAGTCCGTGCGCAGAAGCGGCCACTGAGAGTGCCCAGGCACGCTTTTGCGTCAGAAAGGGCTAGAGCCTCGTGTCCGAGAGACACCAGCCAGGCACCACCTCCTCAGCACCCAAGCACCGCTCGCAAGCCCCGAGCGGCTCTGTGCGTGGCAGCACCCTCTCCCGAGGCCCGCGTACCAACACGCTGCCGCACAGCGGAGGCGGCCCCAGCATCCACCGCCTCCTACTCACCGGCCTCCCTTCCACAGCGGACTTTTTGGAGCTGCTCTGGCTGCCTGGCTCTCTCCTCTTTCCCACCTGCTGCTGCTGCTGCTGCTGCTGTTGGCACTTGGCCTGCGGGAGGAGGCGTTGCTCTTTTTCAAGAGCCTCCGGTCTTTCACTCCGCTCCTTGATCCCACTCAGATGCCTGTCAAGAGAAAGGCAGGCAGCTGAGAAGGGGACGCTCTGTCCAGCTTGCCCAGGCCATTTTCCGCTCGGCCACTCCCATCGTCCTGCTCTGGGCTGCTTTGCTCCAGTACTCCCCACAGCACCTTCCAGCTGCCTGTCCGAGGCTCCAAACAGAGACCGGCACCGGCTCCTTCCACCGCTGGGCATTGTTTCTTTACTGGAACATGAGGCTCCAGGACTTCTCTCAGGGACCACGGGCCCCCTTGA
>NW_026114080.1:0-70166 GCF_018139145.2 Gymnogyps californianus | reverse complement strand
CCATGGGACCCTGTTTGGGATCAGCGTCTGCTTGGGAGAGAGGGGATCCACCTCACTAAGCGGGGCAAAGGTATTTTTGCCAGTAGGATAGCTGACCTCATTAGGAGGGCTTTAAACTAAGACTGAGGGGGAGGGAGAGAGTAACCAGCAGCCCTGTGAGGGAGTGACGGACAGGGTCACTGAGCAAAGGCAGGGGGTGATGTGATGGGAAGGGGTCACAAAATCAACAAAACGGGGCTTAAGCAGGGTCACCTCCAGCATTTGCATGTAAGCAAGGAAGTGCCTACAAGGCACCATTATGGAGAAATCCCCAAAACCCTTTCTAGGGAGTCAACGTGCCGGGGTGCCTCTCTGAAGTGCCTGTACGCTAACGCACGCAGTATGGGGAATAAGCGTGAGGAGTCAGAGATGCGTGTGCAGTTGCAGGGCTACGATCTTGTTGGGATCACGGAGACGTGGTGGGATGGCTCCCGTGACTGGAGCGTTGCAATGGAGGGCTACGGGCAGGCTTTAGGAAGGACAGGCCGGGAAGATGAGGAGGGGAGTGGCCCTTTTATGTGAGAGAACAGCTGGAATGGCATGGAGCCCTGGTGGGAGGCTGATGAGCCAACTGAGAGCTTATGGGTAAGCTTGAAGAGAAGACGGGTAAGGGTGGCATTGTAGTGGGTGTCTGCTATAGGCCGCCCGACCAGGAAGAACAAGCGGATGAGGCCCTCTACAGACAGATAGGAGCAGCCTGGGCGTTTGCAGGCCCTGGTCCTCACGGGGGACTTCAACCACCCCGATATCTGCTGGAGGGACAACAGCAGGGCATAAGCAATCTAGGAGGTTCCTGGAGCGCGTCGACGACAACTTCCTCACCAAGTGATAGAGGTGCAACGAGGAGAGGTGCTCTGCTGGACCTCCTACTGACCGACAAGAGGGCTCGTTGGGGATGTGAAGGTCAAAGGCAGCCTTGGCTGCAGTGACCATGAGATGGTGGAGTTCAGGATCCCGAGAGGAGGGTAAAAAGCAAGCTCACAGCCCTGGACTTGAGGAGAGCCGACTCTGGCCTCCTCAGGGATCTGCTTGGAAGTGTCCCGTGGGATAGCATCCCCTGAGGGAAGAGGGGCCCAAGAAAGCTGGTTAACCTTGGAGGTCGCCTCCTCCAAGCTCAAGAGCGGTCCATCCCAACGAGCAGGAAGTCGGGCAAAAATGCCAGGAGGCCTGCGTGGATGAGCAAGGAGCTCCTGGCCAAGCTCAAGCACAAAAAGGAAGCCTGCAGAGGGTGGAAGCAAGGACGGGTAACCTGGAGGAATACGGAGACGGTGTCCGAGCATGCAGGGCTGAGGTTAGGAAAGCTGGAATTCCCAACTGGATTGAATCTGGCAAGGGATGTCAAAGACAACAAGAAGGGCTTCTATAAGTACATGGGTGACAAAAGGAAGGCTATGGAAAATGTGGGCCCTCTGCTGAATGAGGCGGGGGACCTGGTGACACAGGACATGGAAAAGGCTGTGGGACTGCAGCGGCCCCTTCTCTCCCTTCCCCCCCTGCCGGTACCTGCCGCCCTTTCTCTTCTGTCCTGGGACTTCGGGGTGACCTGCTGAAAGAAAATGGTGTCCACCTGCCACAACTGCAAGGCTGTGGCTGCAACCCAAACGGAAGCACTACAGCCTACCTATGCTGACGTCTCCCCCCAAACAGACCTCCCAGGACCGATATAGCTGTCTAGACCTCGGGCTGCATGGAGCTCCAGTACCTGGAAGTCCCCCTAGCACCCGAAGGCAGCGGTGGATGTCACAGCTGCAGGCGTGCCCAGCTGGAAGATCTCCTTGGACAAGTAACTATGTTACAAGAGAGCTCGACAGCAGCACAGTATCCGGGAACGCGAGCAGGAGATTGATGCGTGTATTGTACGCTGTCCCAGGCTGAGCGACAGCCTGCCTTAAGGCTGCGCAAGAGGAAGGTAAGCCTGAATCCAACCTCGAGCTGACTGACACAAGTAACTCACGAGATGAAGGAGACCGGATGCTTGTCTGTGCTCGGGGTAGAAGGAAGACCCTCCCCCATCTCCTGAGGTGTCCCTACATAACAGACAGGATGCTCTGGGCTTGGAGACTGAAGAGCACGTGAGTAACGGACAGGATCCAGGACAAGCCAACCGTGCAAAGCTGACCCAACCACCCACCCGCATTAGAAGCAGTGCCACCAGAAAAGCACGTAACGTATTAGTAATTGGAGATTCCCTACTGAGAGGCACCGAAGCACCCATTTGCCGTCCAGACGATTTCTCTAGAGAAGTCTGCTGCCTACCAGGAGCTCGCATTCGTGGCGTCACTGAGAGGCTGCCGAGCCTGGTGACCCTACAGATTATCATCCGCTCCTACTATTCCGTGTAGGGTCTGACGAGGCAACTTAGAACCCTCCCAAGAGACTATATGTCCCTCGGAGCAATGCGAAAAGGATCAGGAGCACAGGCGGTGTTCTCCTCTATCCTCCCAGTCAGAGGAAGGGTCCAGGAAGGAGGAGACGGATTGAACAGGTGAATGCCTGGCTGCGTAGCTGGTGCCATACTCAAGGTTTTGGCTTCTATGATCATGGATCTACCTTTGAGAAGCTGGGTCTGCTGGGAGCTGATGGATTCACCTGACCAAGCGGGGCAAGAGGGTCTTGGCCAACAAGCTGGCCAGACTTACAAGGAGGGCTTTAAACTAGACTCAGCAGGGGGAGGGGATGGAGTTTTGAGCAACAGAGAAGAGCCAGGGGCTGCTGATGCGTTAGGAACCAACAGGGGAACACCTGAGAAATGCCACAGAGGAATTGGGCTTGATCCTCCAAAAAGGTGACACGGTCGACAGCCCAACTGAAGTGCCTCTATACCAATGCACGGGTAACAAACAGGAGGAGTTGGAAGCCACTGTGCAGAAGGAGCAGAAGGGAGCTGGCAGCTCTTTAAGGACGTTTTTCTTGGAGCACAAGAGCTCTCGATTCCCATGCGTAAGAAATCAGGCAAGGAAGGCAGGAGACCGGCATGGCTGAGTAAGGACCTTCTGGTCGAGCCGAAGCGCAAGAAGGAAATGCATAGGCAGTGGAAGCAGGGACACGCATCCTGGGAAGAATATAGGGATGCTGCCCGGGTGTGTAGGGATGGGATCAGGAAAGCTAAGGCACAGCTGGAGCTGAATTTGGCAAGGGATGTGAAGAACCATAAGAAGGGCTTCTACAGGTGCGTTGGTCAGAAAAGGAAGACTAAAGAAAACGTACACCCCCACCCCACCCCCCTCCGATAAAGAAGACAGGAGATCTAGCGACAAGGGACATGGAGAAGGCTGAGGTACTCAACGATTTTTTTCCTCCGTTTTCACTGGCAATCACTGTTCCCACATCTCTCAAGTCCCTGAACCTCAAGGCAGGGACTGGGGGAACAAAGTCCCTCCCATCGTAGGAAACGATCTGGTTCGAGACCACCTGAGGAACCTGAACATACACAAGTCCTGCACCTGGGAGGAACAACCCCATGCCCAGTATATGCTGGAGGCTGACTGGCTGGAAAGCAGCTTTGCAGAAAAGGACATGGGGGCTCCTGGTGGACACCAAGTTGAGCATGAGCCGACAATGTGCCCTTGCCGCAAGAAGGCTAAGGAGATCCTTAGCCCGATATAGAGGAAAGCAGGGTTTATATAAGTTACAATACAGTTGTGTAGACCAATCAAATTGCTCACTGTCCCCAGGGGTGCAGGGCACCACAGACCACCCTTGGGCAGCTTTGGGGGCACTGCCTATTTTTCTAAAAGCCTCCTACCCAGCTTAGCGCAAATCCTATCTTGATCTGCCCTCCAGCCCTCAAGCCACCAGTGCTGAACACACGCTTTGTATTTTTATTTTCTGCCAGGAGGCGTGCAGCTTAGAAACGTCTGCAATTGAAGTGGGCTTTCAGGGAACAATTTTGAGGAACTTCTGTTGGTTCTGCGAAACGTTCTGAAAAGTTAAGGCCTGCCCTGCCCTGGCAAAAGCAGTCATTTGACTGGAGGGAGCAGCACCAAAAAGCCACAAGCACGTCATGGGTGGACTTGATGCGTTAATAAATAACAAGAAATAGTACTTCTAGCTACAACAGCCTCTCCTGAGACCTCGTTGCCCGCCCACAGGGTCGCAGCACTACACGGCACGCAGATCCCTCCGCGGACTCGCCCAACGTCTTCTCCCTCCACCCCCAGGTCGGATCCCTCCGCGCCCCGAGGGCACGCAAACTCCCTGAGCCCCGGTAAGCACCAGGTCGACGAGGGCGGACCCGCCAAGGGGGCGGGGACAAGCGAAAACGACAGACGAGACAGCCAATCGAGACGCGGGATCGGCCGGCGGCGATCTGGCGGCCCAACGGGCGCCGCGGAGGGCCTGGCCGAGTGGAGGAAGCGCGGGGGCGACAACGGGCCTTGTCGTGGCTGACGAGATTATTGGGGCGCGGGCCGCCCGGCCCGGTGGCGCCACTACTGTCTTCGGAAAGGTCATCGGCAAGGCGCTTCCCCGCCAACGTCATCTACGAGGACGAGGAGGTAGCCGCGGCTTTGTTCTGTGCGCGGTTCCTCTTCCCTTCCCCCCTTCCCCCCTTCCCCCCGTCCCCTCCGTCCCCCGGCGCTCGCAGGCCCCCTGAGCTGAGGACCCGTTGCGCGGTGCCCGGGAGCGCGGCAGGGCGGGTGGCGGCGTTGCTGCGGGTGGGTGGAGGGACGGGGGACGGACGGGGCCTCTCTGGGTTGTGGCGCTCTCTACTGCACCATCCCTAGAACATCGCGCTTCTTCGGTGCCCCCCTCCCCCGGCTGCCGCGGCGCGTACTGGGTTGCTGGTGCTGTCCGGCTCGCCTCGGTTCCCAGCCCCACTGTGTCGTGTGTGCGCTTGCGTGCGTGCGTGCGTAGAGGAGGGCCTCTGACGGTAACGCACTTGGTGGCAGCCGCAGACGTGTGCCGCGCGATATCCCTTTGGCGCTGCAAGTCGTGCAAAGTTTGCTGCCGAGGGATGGGAGTGGTCCTGCCTCGTGTAGGATGATAGTCTTGAAACCTTAGATTAAGCACACGCAGTCAATCTCCTCGGGGATTCCAGGGGTGGGTGTGTGTGGGTGTGTGTGTATGTATGTAAACAGCGAACGTCTGAGTAGTGACCGTAATGAGTTAGTTCTGCATAGGAGGAATGCAGGTCTTGATGTGCTTCGTCATAGCATTATAGAGATTTCACAGCCCTGCTGTGCTAGGCTTTAGTTCTGAACCCCCAAACTGGATTATTAAAGCAAAGAATTACAGCTTTTCTTATTTTTCTTAAAAAAAAAAAAAAATATCGAGAACCCGGTCGTCCTGCAGGCTGCAAAAGCTTCCCAGATCTTGTTTCTGTGGTGAAGTGGGACCATGATAACAGCATGCTTGCAAGGTTCACGGACGCTGGCGCACCACAAGGTGCTAGGAACTAGAGCGAGCTGCTTAGACTGTGGGGAAAAAAAATGCAGCTGTTACCTACACGATGTTAACTTTAAGTTAGTATCCCGTGTAATTTTGTTATTAAAATGCTGAAGATTAACAGTTAGGGATGTCTTCTGCTTTTGAAGGCAGGGTTTATGTGCAATCTAGAAGCCAGACTCGTACTATGCACTTGCAGGCTTCCTGGGATTATGCTTTTGTTCAATACTTGAGCTCCCTGTACCGTGGAAAACGAATGGCCGCTGATCTTCCACTTCACTAAATTCTTTGCTGATTCAGTTAAGCCATTTGTCTCCTGCCTCTGTGTGGACCACATCGAATAGAAAAACTGCTTAGGAAACGATCAACCCAAATGAAACCATACTGGAGGTCGCTAATCTGAAGTACTGGCCCGTCTCCTTGCCCCCATCATCTTACATGCTGAATCCCACTTCTGGAGGGGGCTCTGTAAATACGTTGTATTTTGTGTATAGAAAGTATTAATATCACGTAAGAAAAATCAGCGTTTCGGCTTGTGTTTGGGGTATCTGGTAATCTGCTTCTGTACGAGTTCAGTGGGGCATATTGATTTGCTTAAGCTATTACCTTTCTCTGAAGCCAATTACGTTTTAACTGTTTACTCTTCCTCCAGTGCCTTGCGTTCCGTGATCTTTCACCCCAAGCTCCGACACTTTTCCTAGTCATGCCTAAGGAGCCAATTATCAGGTTATCTGAAGCGGAAGATTCTGGTGAATCTGTAAGTACTGTGGAAGCTTTCTGTACACTAAACTGTACCTGTAATTAGTTCCTAATTTACTAGACTCTTTCCCATCCCCCCTTTTCCTCTTGATGGGCACAGTAGGCTGTTTTGGGTTTTCTGGCGCTATAATCTTTTGCCTCTAGCTTGTAATGGAGTTGAGCTTTTTGACTAAAAGTAGTGATATAAAGCAATGCTCATCCCTGGGTATGTACTTCTGGTGCAAAATGCAGTGTTGTTTTGGAGCGCAGTCTGATGCCTATTGTCACGGTTTAGAGTAAGAGTGGTAGTACTTCTTCTAATACGGAGAAGAGGGCTTGGGGTTTTTGGCAGGTCGGGGGTGAGGAAGGGCAAAGCTGGTTGAGAGGTGCTGGATGCTTCACTTTCAGCTATGCAAGTCAAGTTCAAAGACTTTGTAAACCCACGCAAAAGCAGCCTAAAGTTTATTTTCCACCCGAATTGCTTATGTTGCCTGAAGATATAGTGGGGGCTTTAACCCGGAGACAAACTTAGCGTCTGTGGCTGTTTTGTAGTCCGTTACTGTCTAGCTTGAAAAAAATTGCATGGCTCTTCTTTCCCCCTATAGTGTGCAGAATCGGTCTTTGTAGCTTTGCTTGGAAAATGTCAGTTGCAGGCGGGCGGACAGACGGTCATTTGAAGCGCAATGGTTGAATTGCTAGGAATTGGCTACCTGGTTTCTCTGGGTGGTTCTCTGCTCTCATTCCTTCCCTTCCTGCCCTCTCCCCTCTTTGTGTGTGGCTTTTTATTTTAGTTATTTATGGTTTTGTACTTCCTTCTCCAGCTTCTTGGGCATTTAATGATTGTTGGCAAGAAGCGTGCTGCTCACCTGGGCCTGACCAATGGATTCTGGATGGTTGCGGATGAAGGGCCCGAGGGTGGGCAGTCTGTCTGTCACGTACATCTACGTATTCTGGGTGGCTGTCAGTTGGGCTGGCCGCCTGGCTAAGATTTTTGCACGGTAACCTGGGAGGAATACGGAGACGGTGTCCGAGCATGCAGGGCTGAGGTTAGGAAAGCTGGAATTCCCAACTGGAATTGAATCTGGCAAGGGATGTCAAAGACAACAAGAAGGGCTTCTATAAGTACATGGGTGACAAAAGGAAGGCTATGGAAAATGTGGGCCCTCTGCTGAATGAGGCGGGGGGACCTGGTGACACAGGACATGGAAAAGGCTGTGGGACTGCAGCGGCCCCTTCTCTCCCTTCCCCCCCTGCCAGTACCTGCCGCCCTTTCTCTTCTGTCCTGGGACTTCGGGGTGACCTGCTGAAAGAAAATGGTGTCCACCTGCCACAACTGCAAGGCTGTGGCTGCAACCCAAACGGAAGCACTACAGCCTACCTATGCTGACGTCTCCCCCCAAACAGACCTCCCAAGGACCGATATAGCTGTCTAGACCTCGGGCTGCATGGAGCTCCAGTACCTGGAAGCAGCTAGCTATGGCTTATACATTCGGAGAGACTGAATCCCACTGTTCCCACATCTCTCAGGTCCCTGAACCTCAAGGCAGGGACTGGGGGAATAAAGTTCCTCCCATCGTAGGAGAAGATCAGGTTTGAGACCACCTGAGCATCCTAAATATACACAAGTCTATGGGACCCAATGAGATGTGTCCCAGCATCCTGAGGCAATTGGCAGACGTTGTTAAGCCACTCTCCATCATATTTGAAAAGTCATAACAGTTAAGTGAAGTCCCTAGTGACTGGAGAAAAGGGAATATCACACCCATTTTTAAAAAGGTAAAAAGGTGGACCCTGGGAAGTGATGCCATCCAGCGAGACCTTGGCAGGCTGGAGAAGTGGGCCCTTGCGTTCCTCATGAAGTTCCACAAGGCCAAGTACAAGGTCCTGCACCTGGGTCGGGGCAGTCCCCAATATCAGTACAGACTGGGTGATGAATGGATTGAGAGCAGCCCTGAAGAGAAGGATACTTGGGGATACTGGTGGATGAAAAATTGAGCTGGCAGTGTGCGCTTGCAGCCCAGAAAGCCAATCGCATTCTGGGCCGCATAAAAAGAAGCATGGCCAGCAGGTCAAGGGAGGTGATTCTGCCCCACTATGCTGCTCTGGTGAGACCCCACCTGGAGTACTGCATCCAGCTCTGGGGTCCCCAGTACAAGAAAGACATGGACCTGTTAGAGTGGGTCCAGAGGAGGGCCACAAAAATGGTCAGAGGGCTGGAACACCTCTCCTATGAGGAAAGGCTGAGACAGTTGGGGTTGTTCAGCCTGAAGTAGAGAAGGCTCTGGGGAGACCTTATTGCGGCCTTTCAATATTTAAAGGCAGCTTACAGGAAAGATGGAGAGAGACTTTTTACCAGGGCCTGTAGTGACAGAAGAAGGGGTAACAGTTTTAAACTGAAAGAGAGTGGATTTAGATTGGATATAAGGAAGAAATTCTTTACTGTGAGGGTGGTGAGACACTGGAAAACAGGTTGCCCAGAGAATTTGTGGATCCGCCATCCCTGGAAGTGTTCAAGGTCAGGTTGGACGGGTGTTGTGGTTTAACCCCAGCTGGCAACTAAGCACCACGCAGCCACTCGCTCACTCCCCCCACCCAGTGGGATGGGGGAGAGAATCAGAAAAAAAAACCTCATGTGTTGAGATAAAGACAGTTTAATAGGACAGAAAGGAATGAAAAACAATGATAATGATAATAATAATATGACAATAGTAATACTAAAAGAATTAAACTATACAAAGCAAGTGGTGCACAATGCAATTGCTCACCACTCGTTGACCGATGCCCAGTTAGTTCCCGAGCCACGATCAGCCCCTCCCAGCCAACTCCCCCAGTTTATATACTGGGCATGATGTCATATGGTATGGAATATCCCTTTGGCCAGTTTGGGTCAGCTGTCCTGGCTGTGTCCCCTCCCAGCTTCTTGTGCCCCTCCAGCCTTCTTGCTGGCTGGGCATGAGAAGCTGAAAAATCCAAAACACAGCACTATACCAGCTACTAAGAAGAAAATTAACTCTGTCCTAGCCGAAACCAGGACAATATCCACCCCTTATTCTATACCATCTACATCATGTCCAGGTCCCACACTTTCCAATGCATTTTCAATTAATCACCACCACTTTTCCTGTCTTTTGATACATATACACACAGATATCATTCCCTTAATCTATAAGCCTTTAAAATGTCCATTTAAAATGTTCGTTGAGTTCATTCAGTCCATGACTTTGGACTCCATCTATCATAACAGTCTGTCTGGGCAGGAGGGATGATGCAAAGTCCGCTCAGTCGGCAGAGCAGGATCAGACTTTGGTGCGGTGCAGCGGGCAGATGACATTGGGCGCAGCAGGAGGATGGTGTGTGGTGTTGGATTGTTGCATGCTGCAGTCAGTCCTGGTTCCATCACTACTGCACTTCGCTTGGTTTTATCAAAGTTCATTCTTCATTAATCTAAGTAATTCTTACTGTAATACCATTAATATAGCACATAACAGTTATAATAATGATGACATACAGTGGCAGGGTTATATAGCAATTAACATAGTACAATTTAATCTATTGGCTGTTCTCACCTAAAATCAAATCCCCTTGAGGCACACATCGGACTTCCCCATCCTTCCGCATCACCCACCAAGTGCACCCAGGCCCTTGAGTAAAAGCAATCCCACGAATGGGTTTGCCTTTGCCTGAGGCAGGAGTAACCCAGACTGTTTTCCCTAGCATATTTTTTATGTGCACTACAGGGACTTTATCCCCTTCTACAGTACGTAAAAGTTCTGATTGGGCAGGGCCAGCTTGATTGGCAGATCCTCTAGTGTTGACTAACCAGGTGGCCTTTGCTAGATGTGTATCCCAATGTTTAAAGGTCCCACCACCCATTGCTCTCAATGTGGTCTTTAACAGTCCATTGTATCGCTCGATTTTCCCAGAGGCTGGTGCATGATAGGGGATGTGATATACCCACTCAATGCCATGCTCTTTGGCCCAGGTGTCTATAAGATTGTTCTGGAAATGAGTCCCGTTGTCTGACTCAATTCTTTCTGGGGTTCCATGTCGCAATAAGATTTGCTTTTCAAGGCCCAGGATAGTGTTCTGGGTGGTGGCATGGGGCACGGGATATGTTTCCAGCCAGCCGGTGGTTGCTTCCACCATTGTAAGCACATGGCGCTTACCTTGACGGGTTTGTGGGAGTGTGATATAGTCAATCTGCCAGGCCTCTCCATATTTGTATTTCAGCCATTGTCCTCCATACCAAAGAGGCTTTAACCGCTTGGCTTGCTTAATTGAAGCACATGTTTCACATTCATGGATAACCTGTGCGATAGTGTCCATGGTCAGGTCCACCCCTCGATCATGAGCCCATCTATATGTTGCATCTCTTCCCTGATGGCCTGAGGTGTCATGGGCCCACCGAGCCAGAAATAATTCACCCTTATGCTGCCAATCCAGATCCACCTGAGCTACTTCAATCCTAGCAGCCTTGTCTACCTGTTGATTGTTTTGATGTTCTTCAGTGGCCCGACTCTTGGGTACGTGGGCATCTATATGACGTACTTTCACAACCAGGTTCTCTAGCCGGGCAGCAATATCTTGCCACAATGCAGCAGCCCAGATGGGTTTACCTCTGCATTGCCAGTTACTCTGCTTCCATTGCTGCAACCAGCCCCACAGGGCATTTGCCACCATCCATGAGTCAGTATAGAGATAAAGTATTGGCCATTTTTCTCGTTCAGCAATGTCTAAAGCCAGCTGGATGGCTTTCACCTCTGCAAACTGACTCGATTCACCCTCTCCTTCTGCAGTTTCTGCAACTTCTCTTACAGGACTCCATACAGCCGCCTTCCCCCTCCGATGCTTTCCTACAATGCGACAGGACCCATCAGTGAACAGGGCATATTGCCTCTCATTTTCTGGCAGTTTATTATACAATGGGGCCTCTTCAGCATGCATTACCTCCTCCTCTGGTGATATTCCAACATCTTTGCCTTCTGGCCAGTCTGTGATCACTTCCAGAATTCCTGGGCGACTGGGGTTTCCTATTCGACTTCATTGTGTGATCAGTGCAACCCACTTACTCCATGTAGCATCAGTTGCATGATGTGTAGAAGGGACCTTCCCTTTGAACATCCAGCCTAGCACTGGCAGTCGGGGTGCCAACAGGAGCTGTGTTTCAGTACCAACCACTTCTGAAGCAGCTCAAACTCCTTCATATGCTGCCAATATCTCCTTTTCATGTGGAGTATAGCGGGCCTCAGATCCTCGATATCCCCAACTCCAAAACCCTAGAGGTCGACCTCGGGTCTCCCCGGGTGCTTTCTGCCAGAGACTCCAGGTAGGGCCATTCTCCCCGGCTGCGGTGTAGAGCACATTTTTAACCTCTGGTCCTGCCCGGACTGGCCCAAGGGCTACTGCATGAACTATCTCCCGTTTAATCTGTTGAAAGGCTTGTTGTTGCTCAGGGCCCCATTTAAAATCGTTCTTCTTCCGGGTCACTTGATAGAGAGGGCTTACAATCAGACTATAATTTGGAATATGCATTCTCCAAAAACCTACAACACCTAAGAAAGCTTGCGTTTCCTGTTTACTAGTTGGTGG
Source organism: Gymnogyps californianus (assembly GCF_018139145.2). Lineage (NCBI taxonomy): Eukaryota > Metazoa > Chordata > Aves > Accipitriformes > Cathartidae > Gymnogyps > Gymnogyps californianus. The sequence continues at coordinate 58,415 of NW_026114080.1, read as the reverse complement.
AGACATAGCTGCCATTTTGTTGATCACATCCATTGGGATGTGACGACGTCCATCTTGCCATTTTATTCCTAAACACTGGATCTCCTGTGCAGGTCCCTTCACCTTACTCTGTTTTATGGCAAAACCAGCTTTCAGAAGAATTTGGATTATTTTCTCCCCTTTCTCAAAAACTTCTTCTGCTGTGTTGCCCCATACGATGATGTCATCAATGTACTGCAGGTGTTCTGGAGCTCCACCTTTTTCCAGTGCATTCTGGATTAGTCCATGGCAAATGATGGGGCTGTGTTTCCACCCCTGGGGCAGTCGATTCCAGGTGTACTGGACGCCCCTCCAATTGAAAGCAAACTGTGGCCGGCACTCTGCTGCTGTCCTGGTTTCGGCTAGGACAGAGTTAATTTTCTTCCTAGTAGCTGGTATAGTGCTGTGTTTTGGGTTTAGTGTGAGAATAATGTTGATTGATAACACACTGATGTTTTTAGTTGTTGCTAAGTAGTGTTTATACTAAGTCAAGGATTTTTCAGCTTCTCATGCCCAGCTAGCAAGAAGGCTGGAGGGGCACAAGAAGCTGGGAGGGGACACCGCCAGGACAGCTGACCCAAACTGGCCAAAGAGCTATTCCATACCATATGACATCATGCCCAGTATATAAACTGGGAGAGTTAACTGGGAGGGCGGATCGTGGCTTGGGAGCTAACTGGGCATCAGTCAGCGGGTGGTGAGCAATTGCATTGTGCATTGTGCATCACTGGTGGTTTTTTTCTTTTGTTGTTGTTTGTTTGGGTTTTTTTTCCCTTCCTCCCCCTCCTTTTTGTTATATTCCTTTTCATTACTATTATTATTATTGTATTTCATTATTACTATTGTTAGTATTATATTTTACTTTAGTTATTAAACTGTTCTTATCTCAACCCACGAGTTTTACTTTTTTTTTCCCTTTCCTCCTCCTCACCCCACTGGGAGGGGGAAGGGGGAAGTGGCTGCGTGGTGCTTAGTTGCTGGCTGGGGTTAAACCACGACAGCTTTTTGGCGCCCAACGTGGGGCGTAAAGGGTTGAGATAACCACAGATCTGACCAGAGCGTGTTAAAACGACTTTGTTATTTGTTGTATTGTATTAGTTTAGTGGTCGCTGGTCACAATGTTGGGTTATTTGCTCTTAGAGTTGTGGCGTTCGTTCTTAGAGTTTTGTTATGTATCACCTCACTTGCCGTATATAGTCCCTGTGCTGCTGCTTATCACCCATAAGGTGTGGTGGATTAAGGTTTTCGCTTTGCTTTACTATGTAACACTGATTTATGGTACGATAAAATTATCAGTTGTGGGACTAATCCGGTATTTGTACTCAGCATTGCCGTTATCTCCGTACTTCGGGAGCTATCTAGCGGAAACTATTAATAATTACACCCTTTACCTTTTCTCCTCGGAGAGCCAATCTATGGGGGAGACACCTTCCTTCACCTTCCCCTCCTCCTCCAGGCTAATTACAGTAGTGTTTGAGAATTTTGAAAATTTTGAATATCCTTGGAATGTTTAAACTAACATGGTTCTATTGCTAGGAACTAGCTTGTTCCTGAATGTGGTTCAGGTGTTGTTTAGGGTTAAACAACTATTTAGGAGATCTGCCCCAAAGAGATCTGCCCCAAAGCTGCAGAGTTATGAGTGGCAGGGTGTGTGGGGTAGCATGAGTAAATGCCTAGGACGGTGGGCACCTCCAGCGTTTTGGAACTTCACCCTTGAACAAGTGCAGAATCCTGAAAAACAAGTAGAACATTTGGAAAAGTATGCTGTCACCCCGACAATTCCAGGGAGACACAAATCACTGCAATGTGCTGGGCCTGGCTCATGCCTACCGAGCTCTGTTTAACATTATTCAAGGGAAGCGAAGGTCTCTGGATCTGACAACAAAATGACAGCCACTGCAGCCCCTCCAGCCCCGGCGACAGGCACTGCAGCCACTCCGACCCCAGCAACAGACGCTGCAGCCACTTCGACCCCCGTGACAGACACTGCAGCCTCTCTGGCCCCCGTGACAGACACTGCAGCCTCTCCGGCCCCCGTGACAGACACTGCAGCCAATTCGACCCCCATGACAGACACTGCAGCCTCTCCGGCCCCGGCAACAGGTACTACGGTTACTGCAACGCCTGTGACGGGCACTGCAGCTGAACCAGAGAACCAACCTGTGCCAGTATCAGTCGCTCCTATACAGAAGAAGAAATATACAAAAAAATCAGTTCACTTAGCGAAGGATGAAGATGAACCAGGGCCATCACGAGAACAGGAGGAAGAGGCAGAACCAGAAGTAATCACCCGATCTCTATCCCTGAGTGAGCTGCGGGATATGCGAAAAGATTTCAGCCGTCGTCCAGGTGAGCACATTATCACCTGGCTGCTCCGATGCTGGGACAATGGGGCTAGTAGCCTGGAATTAGAGGGTAGGGAAGCCAAGCAGCTGGGATCACTTGCTAGGGAAGGTGGCATTGATAAGGCGATTGGAAAAGGGACACAAGCCCTCAGCCTCTGGAGGCGACTCCTGTCAAGTGTGAAGGAAAGGTATCCCTTCAAGGAAGATGTTATATGTCAACCAGGCAAGTGGACCTCCATGGAAAGAGGTATTCAGTACCTGAGGGAATTAGCTGTGCTAGAGATGATTTATTATGACCCGGACGGTGCACAATTACCCAGAGATCCAGACGAAGTCCAATGCACACGACCCATGTGGCGGAAGTTTGTACGGAGCGCACCATCATCGTATGCCAAACCATTGGCAGTACTAACTTGGAAAGACGAAGAGGCACCGACAGTGGATGAAATGGCTCGCCAACTCCAGCAATATGAAGAAAATCTCTCTTCGTCCCTACGAGCCTGTGTCTCGGCTGTGGAAAAACTGTCCGAAAAGTCCAAAAAACTGATCGAACTAATCGAAAAGTCCTACTCCCCACCTGTACAGACCAATATCTCAGCTATTAGGAGTGAGCGTTCCTCTGATCAAGAGAGAGAATATAGAAGGTATACACCATGGGGTACCCTGTGGTTTTACCTGCGTGACCACGGAGAGGACATGAGGAAGTGGGATAGAAAACCCACCTCGGTCCTAGATGCACGGGTACGTGAATTGAAAGGAAAAACAACCAGAAAAGGGGATTCTTCCAGGAAAGATGCCGCTCCGGTTTCCAGACAAAGTAGAAGGTCTTCTGACCCTCTTGAAGGGACCTCTAAGTCATTTTTACAAGAAGTGAGTAACAAATACTCTGACCAGGACTAGAGGGGCCCTGCCTCCAGCCAGGTGGAGGAAAGGGACAACTGGGTTTATTGGACTGTGTGGATTCGATGGCCTGGCACATCACACCCACAGGAGTATAAGGCTCTAGTGGATACCGGTGCACAGTGTACTCTAATGCCATCAAGTTATAAAGGGGCAGAACCCATCTGTATCTCTGGGGTGACAGGGGGATCTCAACAGCTAACTGTATTGGAGGCTGAAATAAGCCTAACTGGGAATGAGTGGCAGAAACACCCCATTGTGACTGGCCCAGAGGCCCCATGCATCCTTGGCATAGACTATCTCAGGAGAGGGTATTTTAAAGACCCAAAGGGGTATCGGTGGGCTTTTGGTATAGCTGCCTTGGAGACAGAGGGAATTGAACAGTTGTCCACCTTACCTGGTCTCTCTGAGGACCCTTCGGTTGTGGGGTTGCTGAGGGTCAAAGAACAACAGGTGCCAATTGCTACCACAACGGTGCACCGGCGGCAATATCGCACCAACCGAGACTCCCTGATTCCCATTCATACGCTGATTCGTCAACTGGAGAGCCAAGGAGTGATCAGCAGGACTCGCTCACCCTTTAACAGCCCCATTTGGCCAGTGCGAAAGTCTAACGGAGAATGGAGACTAACAGTAGACTATCGTGGCCTGAATGAAGTCACGCCACCGCTGAGTGCTGCTGTGCCAGACATGCTAGAACTTCAATATGAACTGGAGTCAAAAGCAGCCAAGTGGTATGCCACAATTGATATTGCTAATGCATTTTTCTCAATCCCTTTGGCAGCAGAGTGCCGGCCACAGTTTGCTTTCACTTGGAGGGGCGTCCAGTACACCTGGAATCGACTGCCCCAGGGGTGGAAACACAGCCCCACCATTTGCCATGGACTAATCCAGAATGCACTGGAAAAAGGTGGAGCTCCAGAACACCTGCAGTACATTGATGACATCATCGTATGGGGCAACACAGCAGAAGAAGTTTTTGAGAAAGGGGAGAAAATAATCCAAATCCTTCTGAAAGCCGGTTTTGCCATAAAACAGAGTAAGGTGAAGGGACCTGCACAGGAGATCCAGTGTTTAGGAATAAAATGGCAAGATGGACATCATCACATCCCAATGGACGTGATCAACACAATAGCAGCTATGTCCCCACCGACTAGTAAACAGGAAACGCAAGCTTTCTTAGGTGTTGTAGGTTTTTGGAGAATGCATATTCCAAAATATAGTATGATTGTAAGCCCTCTCTATCAAGTGACCCGGAAGAAGAACGATTTTAAATGGGGCCCTGAGCAACAACAAGCCTTTGAACAGATTAAACGGGAGATAGTTCATGCAGTAGCCTTGGGCCAGTCCGGGCAGGACCAGATGTTAAAAATGTGCTCTACACCGCAGCCGGGGAGAATGGCCCTACCTGGAGTCTCTGGCAGAAAGCACCCGGGGAGACCCGAGGTCGACCTCTAGGGTTTTGGAGTCGGGGATATCGAGGATCTGAGGCCCGCTATACTCCACATGAAAAGGAGATATTAGCAGCATATGAAGGAGTTCGAGCTGCTTCAGAAGTGGTTGGTACTGAAACACAGCTCCTGTTGGCACCCCGACTGCCAGTGCTAGGCTGGATGTTCAAAGGGAAGGTCCCTTCTACACATCATGCAACTGATGCTACATGGAGTAAGTGGGTTGCACTGATCACACAATGAAGTCGAATAGGAAACCTTAGTCGCCCAGGAATTCTGGAAGTGATCACGGACTGGCCAGAAGGCAAAGATTTTGGAATATCACCAGAGGAGGAGGTAATGCATGCTGAAGAGGCCCCACTGTATAATAAACTGCCAGAAAATGAGAGGCAATATGCCCTGTTCACTGATGGGTCCTGTCGCATTGTAGGAAAGCATCGGAGGTGGAAGGCAGCTGTATGGAGTCCTATACGACAAGTTGCAGAAACTGCAGAAGGAGAAGGTGAATCGAGTCAGTTTGCAGAGGTGAAAGCCATCCAGCTGGCTTTAGACATTGCTGAACGAGAAAAATGGCCAATACTTTATCTCTATACTGACTCATGGATGGTGGCAAATGCTCTGTGGGGGTGGTTGCAGCAATGGAAGCAGAGTAACTGGCAACGCAGAGGTAAACCCATCTGGGCTGCTGCATTGTGGCAAGATATTGCTGCCCGGCTAGAGAACCTGGTTGTGAAAGTACGTCATGTAGATGCCCACGTACCTAAGAGCCGGGCCACTGAAGAACATCAAAACAATCAACAGGTAGACAAGGCTGCTAGGATTGAAGTAGCTCAGGTGGATCTGGATTGGCAACATAAGGGTGAATTATTTTTAGCTCGGTGGGCCCATGACACCTCAGGTCATCAGGGAAGAGATGCAACATATAGATGGGCTCATGATCGAGGGGTGGACCTGACCATGGACACTATCGCACAGGTTATCCATGAATGTGAAACATGTGCTTCAATTAAGCAAGCCAAGCGGTTAAAGCCTCTTTGGTATGGAGGACGATGGCTGAAATATAAACATGGAGAGGCCTGGCAGATTGACTACATCACACTCCCACAAACCCGCCAAGGTAAGCGCCATGTGCTTACAATGGTGGAAGCAACCACCGGATGGCTGGAAACATATCCCGTGCCCCATGCCACCGCCCGGAACACTATCCTGGGCCTTGAGAAGCAAATCTTATGGCGACACGGTACCCCAGAAAGAATGGAGTCAGACAACGGGACTCATTTCCGGAACAATCTCATAGACACCTGTGCCAAAGAGCACGGCATTGAGTGGGTGTATCACATCCCCTATCATGCACCAGCCTCTGGGAAAATCAAGCAATATAATGGGTTGTTAAAGACTACATTGAGAGCAATGGGTGGTGGGACCTTTAAACATTGGGATACACATCTAGCAAAGGCCACCTGGTTAGTCAACACTAGAGGATCTGTCCATCGAGCTGGCCCTGCCCAATCAGAACTTTTACATACTGTAGAAGGGGATAAGGTCCCTGTAGTGCACATAAAAAATATGCTAGGGAAGACAGTCTGGGTTACTCCTGCCTCAGGCAAAGGAAAACCCATTCGTGGGATTGCTTTTGCTCAAGGACCTGGGTGCACTTGGTGGGTGATGCGGAAGGACGGGGAAGTCCGATGTGTGCCTCAAGGGGATTTGATTTTAGGTGAGAATAGCCAGTGAATCAAATTGTATGATGTTAATTGCTATATAACCCTGCCACTGTATGTCATCATTACTATAGTTGTTATATGCTATATCAACAGTATTACAGTAAGAATTATCTAGATTAATAAAGAATGAACTTTGACAAAACTGAGGGAAGTGCAGTAGTGATGGAACCAGGACTGACTGCAGCATGCAACAATCCAAGACGACACACCATCCTCCTGCTGCGCCCAATGTCATCTGCCCGCTGCACTGCACCAAAGCCGGATCCTGCTCTGCTGACTGAGCAGACTTCACACCATCCCTCCTGCCCAGACAGACTGTTATGACAGATGGAGTCCAAAGTCATGGACTGAATGAACTCAACGAACATTTTAAATGGACATTTTAAAGGCTTATACATTAAGGGAATGATATCTGTGTGTATATGTATTAAAAGGCAGCAAAAGTGGTGGTGATTAATTGAAAATGCATTGGAAAGTGTGGGACCTGGACATGATGTAGATGGTATAGAATAAGGGGTGGATATTGTCCTGGTTTCGGCTAGGACAGAGTTAATTTTCTTCCTAGTAGCTGGTATAGTGCTGTGTTTTGGGTTTAGTAGGAAAAGAATGTTGATAACACACTGATGTTTTCAGTTGTTGCTAAGTAGTGTTTATACTAAGAAGTCAAGGATTTTCAGCTTCTCGTGCCCAGCCAGCAAGAAGGCTGGAGGGGCACAAGAAGCTGGGAGGGGACACCATCAAGACAGCTGACCCAAACTGGCCAAAGAGCTATTCCATACCATATGACATCATGCCCAGTATATAAACTGGGGGAGTTAACTGGGAGGGGGGATCGTGGCTCGGGAGCTAACTGGGCATCAGTCAGCGGGTGGTGAGCAATTGCATTGTGCATTGTGCATCACTGGTGGTTTTTTTCTTTTGTTGTTGTTTGTTTGGGTTTTTTTTCCCTTCCTCCCCCTCCTTTTTGTTATATTCCTTTTCATTACTATTATTATTATTGTATTTCATTATTACTATTGTTAGTATTATATTTTACTTTAGTTATTAAACTGTTCTTATCTCAACCCACGAGTTTTACTTTTTTTTTCCCTCTTTCCTCCTCCTCACCCCACTGGGAGGGGGAAGGGGGAAGCGGCTGCGTGGTGCTTAGTTGCTGGCTGGGGTTAAACCACGACAGCTGCCAAAGGGATTGAGAAAAATGCATTAGCGATATCAGTTGTGGCATACCACTTGGCTGCTTTTGACTCCAGTTCATATTGAAGTTCTAGCATGTCTGGCACGGCAGCACTCAGCAGTGGTGTGACTTCATTCAGGCCACGATAGTCTACTGTTAGTCTCCATTCTCTGTTAGACTTTCGCACTGGCCAAATGGGGCTGTTAAAGGGTGAGCGAGTCCTGCTGATCACTCCTTGGCTCTCCAGTAGACGAATCAGCGTATGGATGGGAATCAGGGAGTCTGGGTTGGTGCGATATTGCCACCGGTGCACCCTTGTGGTAGCGATTGGCACCTGTTGTTCTTTGACCCTCAGCAACCCCACAACCGAAGGGTCCTCAGAGAGACCGGGCAAGGTGGACAACTGTTCAATTCCCTCTGTCTCCAAGGCAGCTATACCAAAGGCCCACCGATACCCCTTTGGGTCCTTAAAATACCCTCTCCTGAGATAGTCTATGCCAAGGATGCATGGGGCCTCTGGGCCAGTCACAATGGGGTGTTTTTGCCACTCATTCCCAGTTAGGCTCACTTCAGCCTCCAATACAGTTAGCTGTTGAGATCCCCCTGTCACACCAGAGATACAGATGGGTTCTACCCCTTTATAGCTTGATGGAATTAGAGTACACTGTGCACTGGTGTCTACTAGAGCCTTATACTCCTGTGGGTGTGATGTGCCAGGCCATCGAATCCACACAGTCCAGTAAACCCGGTTGTCCCTCTCCTCCACCTGGCTGGAGGCAGGGCCCCTCTAATCCTGGTCAGAGTATTTGTTACTCACTTCTTGTAAAAATGACTAGAGCGGCATCTTTCCTGGAAGAATCCCCTTTTCTGGTTGTTTTTCCTTTCAATTCACGTACCCGTGCATCTAGGACCGAGGTAGGTTTTCTATCCCACTTCCTCATGTCCTCTCCGTGGTCACGCAGGTAAAACCACAGGGTACCCCGTGGTGTATACCTTCTATATTCTCTCTCTTGATCAGAGGAACGCTCACTCCTAATAGCTGAGATATTGGTCTGTACAGGTGGGGAGTAGGACTTTTCGATCAGTTCGATCAGTTTTTTGGACTTTTCGGACAGTTTTTCCACAGCCGAGACACAGGCTCGTAGGGACGAAGAGAGATTTTCTTCATATTGCCAGAGTTGGCGAGCCATTTCATCCACTGTCGGTGCCTCTTCGTCTTTCCAAGTTAGTACTGCCAATGGTTTGGCATACGATGATGGTGCGCTCCGTACAAACTTCCGCCACATGGGTCGTGTGCATTGGACTTCGTCTGGATCTCTGGGTAATTGTGCACCGTCCGGGTCATAATAAATCATCTCTAGCACAGCTAATTCCCTCAGGTACTGAATACCTCTTTCCATGGAGGTCCACTTGCCTGGTTGACATATAACATCTTCCTTGAAGGGATACCTTTCCTTCACACTTGACAGGAGTCGCCTCCAGAGGCTGAGGGCTTGTGTCCCTTTTCCAATCGCCTTATCAATGCCACCTTCCCTAGCAAGTGATCCCAGCTGCTTGGCTTCCCTACCCTCTAATTCCAGGCTACTAGCCCCATTGTCCCAGCATCGGAGCAGCCAGGTGATAATGTGCTCACCTGGACGACGGCTGAAATCTTTTCGCATATCCCGCAGCTCACTCAGGGATAGAGATCGGGTGATTACTTCTGGTTCTGCCTCTTCCTCCTGTTCTCGTGATGGCCCTGGTTCATCTTCATCCTTCGCTAAGTGAACTGATTTTTTTGTATATTTCTTCTTCTGTATAGGGGCGACTGATACCGGCACAGGTTGGTTCTCTGGTTCAGCCGCAGCGCCTGTCGCAAGGGTTGGAGTAGCCACAGTGTCTGTCGGTCTGTTTTCCCTCCCTTCCCCCTGAGGGTGCTGCACAGTATCGCGCAGTGTTTGGTAGATACTAGCCAGGGCCCAGCACAGTGCGATAAGTTGTGCCTCTTTGGAATCGCCACAGCATTTTCCTTTCAGATATTCTATCACTTTATCAGGGTCCTGTAGTTGTTCGGGAGTGAAGTTCCAAACCATTGGAGGTGAGAAGTTCTCTAGATACCTGCCCATATTCTCCCACATGCCATGCCACCCATGGCTATCCAGCCTCGGGGCAGATCTCCGAGTGGTATTCTTAAATAGTTGTTTAACCTTAAAAAAGACCTGGAACACATTCAGGAGACATAACAATAGGAACATGCTGGTTTGAACATCCCAAGGATATTCAAAATTCTCAAGAGCTACTGTAATTTGCCTGGAGGAGAAGGGGAAGCTGAAGAAATGTGTCTCCCCTGTGGATTGGCTCTCCGATGAGAAAAGGTACAAGGTGTAATTATTAATAGTTTCTGATAGACGGCTCCCGAAGTACAGAGATGATGGCAATGCTGAGTGCAAATACCAGATTAGTTTCACGACCAGCAATTCTATCTTATCATAAGCCAGTGTTACAAAGTAGAACACCATGATAACTCTGGCCCAGTTCCCACGGGTGATAAACAGCACGACAGGGAGCATATACTGCAAGTAAGGTATTACATAACGCACCTTTAAGAACAAGTGCACCAACTTTGAGAGCAAATACATCAACATTGTGACCAGCAACTATTGAACTAATATAATGTATCTTTATAACAAATTTGTTCTAACACATTCCAGTCAGATTTGTCATTATCTCAACCCATCGAGCCCCACGTTGGGCGCCAAAAAGGACTGTCATGGTTTAACCCTAGCCGGCAACTAAGCACCACGCAGCTGCTCGCTCACTCCCCCACCCAGTGGGATGGGGGAGAGAATCGAAAAAAAAAACCTCGTGGGTTGAGATAAAGACAGTTTAAAGGAAAGCGATCAGCCCCTCCCAGCCAGCTCCCCCAGTTTATATACTGGGCATGATGTCATATGGTATGGAATAGCTCTTTGGCCAGTTTGGGTCAGCTGTCCTGGCGGTGTCCCCTCCCAGCTTCTTGTGCCCCTCCAGCCTTCTTGCTGGCTGGGCACGAGAAGCTGAAAAATCCTTGACTTAGTATAAACACTACTTAGCAACAACTAAAAACATCAGTGTGTTATCAACATTATTCTCACACTAAACCCAAAACACAGCACTATACCAGCTACTAGGAAGAAAATTAACTCTGTCCTAGCCGAAACCAGGACAATGGGGCTTTGATCAACCTGATCTAATTGAAGATGTCCCTGCTCATTGCAGAGGGGTTGGTCTAGGTGATCTTTAAAAGGTCCCTTCCTACCCAAACCCTTCTCTGATTCTATGACTGAATGCCGCCTTTGCCTCAGGCTTTCATAGCAAGACCAGCCTTCAGGAATCCCAGGCTCCAGAGAACAGGAGGAAAGTCTGGAGTAAGGAAGACATACCCTTGGTGGAAGAGGATCAGGTCAGGGAATACTTAGGGAAAAAGGATGTACAAAAGTCCATGGGCCATGATGGGATGCACACATGAGCGCTGGGGGAGTGGGCAGATGCCATTGTGAAGCCACTCTTGATAATCTTTGAAAGATCATGGTGATTGGGAGAGGTGCCTGAGGATTGGAGGAAAGCAAATGTCACCCCTCTCTTCAAGAAGGGCAAGAAGGAGGACCCAGGGAACTACAGGCTGGTCAGCCTCACATTGATCCCTGGGAAGGTGATGGAGTAGCTAATCCTGGAAATGCACCTTCCAGGCACATGAAGACAGTCATCAGGATTAGTCATCATGGATTCACCAAGGGGGACCTTGACAGGCTGGAGAAATGGGCAGGCAAGAGGCTTGGGCAGTTCATCAAGGGGAAGTGCAGAGTCCTGCATCTGGGGAGGAACAACCCCATTGTGGTGGGTTGACCCTGGCTGGATGCCAGGTGCCGACCAAGCCGTTCTATCACTCCCCCTCCTCAACTGGACAGGGGAGAGAAAATATAATGAAAGGCTCATGGGTCAAGCTAAGGACAGGGAGATCACTCAGTACTTACTGTCACCAGCAAAACAGACTCGACTCAGGGAAACTAATTAAATTTATTACCAATCAAATCAGAGTAAGATAATGAGAAATAAAACAAACCTTAAAACATCTTCCCCCCACCCCTCCCTTCTTCCCGGGCTCATTTTCACTCCCGAATTGTCTACCTCCTCCCCCCAAGCATGAAAATATTTAATAATATTTTAATGTTCCCACATTTCAATAAGCTTTTGATGTAATTGCAATTAAACAAAGAAATAGACTATATTGAAGCTAGGAGTCTAACAAAGCAGGAAAGGTGATTACATTTAAAATCCTTATGTTGCCTTTGGCTAATCCTTCTTCTAGCTATTGAGCAATAAACTTTTTTCTTTTTATTTTAAGAGAATGGCAATTGAGTCTTGAAGTATCAGAAGTAAAACATTTGTTGTCTCAAATATCATGAAGTCTTACATTTTGGAATGTGTCTGTGGGAGAAATTAATTCTCTATGTTGCAAAATCTATGAATGAAAATCAGAGTGGTAGCAAAACTCTCAGATATTATTTAGGAAAAGGTTGACAAACATCTGTCAGAAATAATATAGGTAGAGTTTATTCTGCCTTGGGACAGGGGCATACAACAGGTGATACCTGGAAGATTTCTTCCAACCTTATTTTTCTATAAGTCTATGACTGTCAGTTGTTGATGCTATTATTATGCAATAAAATCATGCCCTTTTATTTGCAAACAGAGGCAAAAGAGGGAAGACAGCAAGGCATCAAACACACAGCACATCCTGTATTGAGTCTGGCTGGGATGGAGGTAACTTTCCCCATAGCAGCCCTCATATTGCTGTGCTTTGTAGTTGTAGCTAGAAGGGTGTTGATAACACACCTCCCTTCTTCCCAGGCTCAACTTCACTCCCAAATTCTCTACCTCCTCCCCCCAAGCATCACAAGGGGATGGGGAATGGGGGTTGCAGTCAATTCATAACACCATCTCTGCTGCTCCTTCCTCCTCAGGGGGAGGACTCCTCCTCACACTCTTCCCCTGCTCCAGCATGGGGTCCCACCCACAGGAGACAGTCCTCTATGAACTTCTCCAATGTGAGTCCTTCCCATGGGCTGCAGTTCTTCATGAACTGCTCCAGCATGGGTCCTTTCCACGGGGTGCAGTCCTTCAGGAACAGACTGCTCCAGCATGGGTCCCCCATGGGGTCACAAGTCCTGCCAGCAAACCTGCTCCTGCACGGGCTCCTCTCTCCACGGGTCCACAGGTCCTGCCAGGAGCCTGCTCCAGCGCAGGCTTCCCATGGGGTCACAGCCTCCTTCAGGCATCCACCTGCTCCAGCATGGGGTCCTCCACGGGCTGCAGGTGGATATCTGCTCCACCATGGACCTCCATGGGCTGCAGGGGGACAGCCTGCCTCACCATGGTCTTCACCACAGGCTGCAGGGGAATCTCTGCTCCGGTGCCTGGAGCACCTCCTCCCCCTCCTTCTTCATTGACCTTGGTGACTGCAGAGTTGTTTCTCTCACATCTTCTCACTCCTCTCTCCCAGCTGCCGTTGTACAGCAGTTTTTTCCCCCTTCTTAAATATGTTATCACAGAGGTGCTACCACTGTCATTGATCGGCTCAGCTTTGGCCAGCGGCGGGACCATCTTGGAGCTGGCTGGCACTGGCTCGGTCGGACAAGAGGGAAGCATCTGGCATCTTCTCACAGAAGCCACCCCTGCAGCCCCCCCCACTAGCAAAACCTTGCAACGCAAACCCAATACAAGAGACAACCACCTGTGCTCCTGATCCTTTTCACATTGCTCTGAGGGACATATAGTCTCTTGGGAGGGTTCTAAGTTGCCTCGTCAGACCCTACACGGAATAGTAGGAGCGGATGATAATCTGTAGGGGTCACCAGGCTCGGCAGCCTCTCAGTGACGCCACGAATGCGAGCTCCTGGTAGGCAGCAGACTTCTCTAGAGAAATCGTCTGGACGGCAAATGGGTGCTTCGGTGCCTCTCAGTAGGGAATCTCCAATTACTAATACGTTACGTGCTTTTCTGGTGGCACTGCTTCTAATGCGGGTGGGTGGTTGGGTCAGCTTTGCACGGTTGGCTTGTCCTGGATCCTGTCCGTTACTCACGTGCTCTTCAGTCTCCAAGCCCAGAGCATCCTGTCTGTTATGTAGGGACACCTCAGGAGATGGGGGAGGGTTCTTCCTTCTACCCCGAGCACAGACGAGCGTCCGGTCTCCTTCATCTCATGAGTTACTTGTGTCAGTCAGCTCGAGGTTGGATTCAGGCTTACCTTCCTCTTGCGCAGCCTTAAGGCAGGCTGTCGCTCAGCCTGGGACAGCGTACAATACCACGCATCAATCTCCTGCTCGCGTTCCCGGATACTGTGCTGCCTGTCGAGCTCCTCTTGTAACATAGTTACTTGTCCAAGGAGATCTTCCAGCTGGGCACGCCTGCAGCTGTGACATCCACCGCTGCCTTCGGGTGCTAGGGGGACTTCCAGGTACTGGAGCTCCATGCAGCCCGAGGTCTAGACAGCTATATCGGTCCTTGGGAGGTCTGTTTGGGGGAGACGTCAGCATAGGTAGGCTGTAGTGCTTCCGTTTGGGTTGCAGCCACAGCCTTGCAGTTGTGGCAGGTGGACACCATTTTCTTTCAGCAGGTCACCCCGAAGTCCCAGGACAGAAGAGAAAGGGCGGCAGGTACCGGCAGGGGGGGAAGGGAGAGAAGGGGCCGCTGCAGTCCCACAGCCTTTTCCATGTCCTGTGTCACCAGGTCCCCCCGCCTCATTCAGCAGAGGGCCCACATTTTCCATAGCCTTCCTTTTGTCACCCATGTACTTATAGAAGCCCTTCTTGTTGTCTTTGACATCCCTTGCCAGATTCAATTCCAGTTGGGAATTCCAGCTTTCCTAACCTCAGCCCTGCATGCTCGGACACCGTCTCCGTATTCCTCCCAGGTTACCCGTCCTTGCTTCCACCCTCTGCAGGCTTCCTTTTTGTGCTTGAGCTTGGCCAGGAGCTCCTTGCTCATCCACGCAGGCCTCCTGGCATTTTTGCCCGACTTCCTGCTCGTTGGGATGGACCGCTCTTGAGCTTGGAGGAGGCGACCCTCCAAGGTTAACCAGCTTTCTTGGGCCCCTCTTCCCTCCAGGGATGCTATCCCACGGGACACTTCCAAGCAGATCCCTGAAGAGGCCAGAGTCGGCTCTCCTCAAGTCCAGGGCTGTGAGCTTGCTTTTTACCCTCCTCTCGGATCCTGAACTCCACCATCTCATGGTCACTGCAGCCAAGGCTGCCTTTGACCTTCACATCCCCAACGAGCCCCTCCTTGTCGGTCAGTAGGAGGTCCAGCAGAGCACCTCTCCTCGTTGGCACCTCTATCACTTGGGTGAGGAAGTTGTCGTCGACGTGCTCCAGGAACCTCCTAGATTGCTTATGCCCTGCTGTGTTGTCCCTCCAGCAGATATCGGGGTGGTTGAAGTCCCCCGTGAGGACCAGGGCCTGCAAACGCCAGGCTGCTCCTATCTGTCTGTAGAGGGCCTCATCCGCTTGTTCTTCCTGGTCGGGCGGCCTATAGCAGACACCCACTACAATGCCACCCTTACCCGTCTTCTCTTCAAGCCTTACCCATAAGCTCTCAGTTGGCTCATCAGCCCTCCCCAGCCAGGGCTCCATGCATTCCAGCTGTTCTCTCAC
Organism: Gymnogyps californianus; assembly: GCF_018139145.2. Lineage (NCBI taxonomy): Eukaryota > Metazoa > Chordata > Aves > Accipitriformes > Cathartidae > Gymnogyps > Gymnogyps californianus. The sequence goes on along the minus strand of NW_026114080.1, from coordinate 43,133 downwards.
ATAAAAGGGCCACTCCCCCTCCTCATCTTCCCGGCCTGTCCTTCCTAAAGCCTGCCCGTAGCCCTCCATTGCAACGCTCCAGTCACGGGAGCCATCCCACCACGTCTCCGTGATCCCAACAAGATCGTAGCCCTGCAACTGCACACGCATCTCTGACTCCTCACGCTTATTCCCCATACTGCGTGCGTTAGCGTACAGGCACTTCAGAGAGGCACCCCGGCACGTTGACTCCCTAGAAAGGGTTTTGGGGATTTCTCCATAATGGTGCCTTGTAGGCACTTCCTTGCTTACATGCAAATGCTGGAGGTGACCCTGCTTAAGCCCCGTTTTGTTGATTTTGTGACCCCTTCCCGTCACATCACCCCCTGCCCTTTGCTCAGTGACCCTGTCCGTCACTCCCTCACAGGGCTGCTGGTTACTCTCTCCCTCCCCCTCAGTCTTAGTTTAAAGCCCTCCTAATGAGGTCAGCTATCCTACTGGCAAAAATACCTTTGCCCCGCTTAGTGAGGTGGATCCCCTCTCTCCCAAGCAGACGCTGATCCACAAACAGGGTCCCATGGTCATAGAACCCAAAACCCTGTCGCCAGCACCAGCTCCGCAGCCAATTATTGACCCGCATTATCAGTGCCCTCCTCCTCCCACCCTTTCCCTCACCGGCAGGACTGAGGAGAACACCACCTGGGCCCCCATGCCCTTGACTACCGCCCTCAGAGCTCTGGGGTCATTGCTAGGGGAAACCTGGTGTGACGGATGCGCTCCTCCTGCTTCAACTAACTGACCTGTGGTCCAGGCAGATGCTCAACAAGTAGGCCTAACCAAAGTTAATCCTAGTGCGTGAGGCTATCGGCGAGAACCCAGCACCAAAACCAACAAACCGGTTTGGCTGGAGACTGGGCTGATAAGCGGCCGAAACTGCATGAACGCAGCAGAAAATCTGACTGCGAGTCAACCACTTTACGCTATAAATATGTGCAGCCATCAGGGTCCGTTGAGCTCTCCCTCCATAGCAGCTGGCTGCGCGGCAGTGATCTCCCCTTGAGTAGGGACGCCTCTCAAGGTTACCCCTCGAGGCCGAGAGATCCCTTACCTGACACCAGGCATCGATGGGTTGGTAAGTGACCTTTTTTTGCATGCACGTAACATTTAAGATACGTATAGTAAGCTTACGCGATACTCTCTGTATCCCATACTAACTTTAAGTGTAGTAAATAGCAGAGTATTGGCCGCCAATCCATCTGTACTTATTAAATATTTTACATACCTAAATTTACCAATTAGAACTCAATAAACTAACTACTCGATCAGATCTGTCTGAGTGATCTCTGACTCTTCTCCTGCGACACCTGGACGGTATCAAAAGCATCATTGGTGCCCAATTCTCAGCTTTGGTCTCCTTTGCTACTGAAATCTCAGTTATAGAAGACGGATTGGTACCTGCGCTTCAGTCAAATCAACATTCAGTCCTAATCCTTCCCGACAAAAGGGTCAGGAACTACATCTCCAGCCTTACTTATTGTCCTTTTAACCCTTCACATCCTCAAGGCATTGCCTTCTCTAAGGCTCTGTTTTAATCAAGTTTAGCAAGACCAAGCTCACATCTACTCCACGACCTCTTTGTAGCTGTTCCTGGGTTTCCAACACACACACACACACAGAGCATCCAACAGGCTCTGTACATTTTAATCCCTTTGCACGCAGGAGTTCCAGTTCTTTGTCGCTTTTATTGCCAAGTGAGAAAAAATGGAGTCTAGATCCCTTTTCTCACAAGAACCTCTTATTGCTCAGAAAGAAGGCTTCTTCTCTTGAAATTTCCCCCCCTCAAAGCGACTGGATCCCCAGATACTTCCCGACTTTCCTATCTCCAAAACGTCCCGTTCCTACCCCAGTCACTATCATTCTTCAAACCACCAACCCCCTTCAACTTCTACGTGGAGGAACCTGCCTTTTAGGCTTTGTGATGGGTTGACCTTGGCCGGCTGCCAGGGGCCCACCCAGCTGCTCTCTCACTGCCCCTCCTCAACAGGACAGGGGGAGAAAACAGGATGAAAAAGTTCCTTCAGGAAAGAGCCACCTGCCGGATCCATGGGCAGCAGGGAAATACCTGCCCCGGACAGCGTTTTGCCCTTTCTTAAACATGTTTTCACAGGGGCGCCACCAGCTTTGCCGAGTTGCTCAGCTTTGGCCTGCGGTGAGTCCGGTGCCTAGCTGGCTGGAACCAGCTGTGTCCGGCACAGGGCAGACCCTGGCCTCTTCTCACAGAGGCCACCCCTGCAGGCCGCACCTGGAGCACTGTGTCCAGTTCTGGTTCCCACAGTTCAAAAAAAAAGACGCAGACAGACTGGAGAGGGTCCCAAGGAGGGCCACCAAGATGATCAAAGGGCTGGAGAACCTGCCCTATGAGGAAAGACTGAAGGACTTGGGTCTTTTCTCCCTTGGAGAAGAGAAGGCTCGGGGGGGGCCTCATCACAGTATTCCTGTACTTAAAGGGTGGCTACAAAGAGGACGGAGGCTCTCTCTTCACAAGGAGCCACATGGAGAAGACGAGGGGCAACGGGTACAAGTTGCACCAGGAGAGAGGTTTCACCTCGATACAAGACAGATATTGGTGGGGTTTTTTTACAGTGAGAACAATCATCCACTGGAACAGCCTCCCCAGGGATGTGGTAGAGTCCCCATCGCTGGAGGTTTTCAAGATGCAATTGGACAGGGTGCTAGATAATCCCATCTAGGCTCCCTTTCCCACAAAAGGTTGGACCAGATGATCTTTCGAGGTCCCTCCCCACCTGGGCTGCTCTAGGATTCTACGATTCTTCAGTGGATCGCTGCTTAATAACCCTTTGCTCTCTCTGGTTTGGAGCAAAGGATCGGCAACGTCGCCTGCGAGGCGAGACATAAATTCCACCAGGCGCCACAGACTTCTAAAACCTATGGTAATCACCCAGTCTCTCTGAATGTATAAGCCATACCTAGCTGCTTCAAAATTCCCCCGCCTCCAGAAGCAGGAACACCTTCTAGATACCTTAGGGCGTTTACACAGACAGAACAATAGATGATACCTAGCTCAATCATTCAGTAAGCAAACGCTGCACCAGTGCAGTTTCAAGGAAACATCATATGTCAGTTTCCAGCTACTTCAGGTAAATCATTTCCATCTCTTCCCCGGGAAGATTAAATAAAGGTGAAGTCCTCGGGTTACTCACACGCCTGTGTCACCAAACTTCACCTGATCGCTTGGGGCTATAGAAGAGGTGAAGACGCCTTCCAGTGGGCGTCTCAGAGGCCTCAGTAACATAGTGTTCGAGGGCAACGAAGGATCGCCCTGCTTTCCCACGCCCATCTCCATCTTTCTTTAACAGCTATTAAAAAAGGAAGTTTGCCATCTCCCTGTGATGTAGTTTTGGTTTGGGTCTGGCTGGGATGGAGGTAACTTTCCCCATAGCAGCCCTCATAGTGCTGTGCTTTGTAGTTGTAGCTAGAAGGGTGTTGATAACACACCAATGTTTCGGCTACTGCTGAGCAGTGCTCCCACAGCATGGAGGCTGTCTCTCCAACCACCCCCACCCCCACAGTCCAGTAAGCTGGGGGTGGGCAAGAGGCTGGGAAGGGACAGAGCCAGGACAGCTGACCCAAACTGACAAAAGAGATATCCCACTGTGCTATGGAAGCACCACAGCTGCCATTCAGACCGATTGTTTTCCTCCTACCGTATCCCTCCTCACCACAAAAGGGATATCAACGGGGCCTTAGCACACGGCCATTGATAAAGTGCTCCAACAGGAGTTGGATGCTTCCAACACGTTGCACCGTGCCAAAACCACCCTTGTATGGCATGCCTGTAGCGTCACATACAGTATTTTCTAAAGTTTTAGCAGCAGCCTACGCTGGCTTTATGTACATTTGCGTACCACTTCCAAAACGCTAAGAGTTTGCTTCCTACAAGACGCAGGAGACTGCTAAGCGGTTCCAGCGTCACGCTTCAAATGACTGGGCAAATCATTATCTCTCTCTAGAACACTGTTAACAGACTGAAACATTCCACATACTTACACTCCGGGGAGACACCGTTTTAACTTGCAGAACTATTTCCCTCAGTGAGACACACAAGACAGAGATGATATCCCCATGCTAAATCTTTATTGTGCAACTGCTGCTCAAAGCTTTTATTACCTTCCACAGACACACGTCACAGAAAATTAGACATCAACAGTGGCTAGACTGACGGGCAACAGACAAAATCCATTCAGTGGCGATTTGTACACGTGCAGCAACTCTTGCGGTGCAAAAATCTTAGCCAGGCGGCCAGCCCAACTGACAGCCACCCAGAATACGTAGACGTACGTGACAGACAGACTGCCCACCCTCGGGCCCTTCATCCGCAACCATCCGGAATCCATTGGTCAGGCCCAGGTGAGCAGCACGCTTCTTGCCAACAATCATTAAATGCCCAAGAAGCTGGAGAAGGAAGTACAAAACCATAAATAACTAAAATAAAAAGCCACACACAAAGAGGGGAGAGGGCAGGAAGGGAAGGAATGAGAGCAGAGAACCACCCAGAGAAACCAGGTAGCCAGTTCCTAGCAATTCAACCATTGCGCTTCAAATGACCGTCTGTCCGCCCGCCCGCAACTGACATTTTCCAAGCAAAGCTACAAAGACCGATTCTGCACACTATAGGGGGAAAAAAGAGCCATGCAATTTTTTTCAAGCTAGACAGTAACGGACTACAAAACAGCCACAGAAGCTAAGTTTGTCTCCGGGTTAAAGCCCCACTATATCTTCAGGCAACATAAGCAATTCGGGTGGAAAATAAACTTTAGGCTGCTTTTGCGTGGGTTTACAAAGTCTTTGAACTTGACTTGCATAGCTGAAAGTGAAGCATCCAGCACCTCTCAACCAGCTTTGCCCTTCCTCACCCCCGACCTGCCAAAAACCCCAAGCCCTCTTCTCCGTATTAGAAGAAGTACTACCACTCTTACTCTAAACCGTGACAATAGGCATCAGACTGCGCTCCAAAACAACACTGCATTTTGCACCAGAAGTACATACCCAGGGATGAGCATTGCTTTATATCACTACTTTTAGTCAAAAAGCTCAACTCCATTACAAGCTAGAGGCAAAAGATTATAGCGCCAGAAAACCCAAAACAGCCTACTGTGCCCCATCAAGAGGAAAAGGGGGGATGGGAAAGAGTCTAGTAAATTAGGAACTAATTACAGGTACAGTTTAGCGTACAGAAAGCTTCCACAGTACTTACAGATTCACCAGAATCTTCCGCTTCAGATAACCTGATAATTGGCTCCTTAGGCATGACTAGGAAAAGCGTCGGAGCTTGGGGTGAAAGATCACGGAACGCAAGGCACTGGAGGAAGAGTAAACAGTTAAAACATAATTGGCTTCAGAGAAAGGTAATAGCTTAAGCAAATCAATATGCCCCACTGAACTCGTACAGAAGCAGATTACCAGATACCCCAAACACAAGCCGAAACGCTGATTTTTCTTACGTGATATTAATACTTTCTATACACAAAATACAACGTATTTACAGAGCCCCCTCCAGAAGTGGGATTCAGCATGTAAGATGATGGGGGCAAGGAGACGGGCCAGTACTTCAGATTAGCGACCTCCAGTATGGTTTCATTTGGGTTGATCGTTTCCTAAGCAGTTTTTCTATTCGATGTGGTCCACACAGAGGCAGGAGACAAATGGCTTAACTGAATCAGCAACAAATTTAGTGAAGTGGAAGATCAGCGGCCATTCGTTTTCCACGGTACAGGGAGCTCAAGTATTGAACAAAAGCATAATCCCAGGAAGCCTGCAAGTGCATAGTACGAGTCTGGCTTCTAGATTGCATATAAACCCTGCCTTCAAAAGCAGAAGACATCCCTAACTGTTAATCTTCAGCATTTTAATAACAAAATTACACGGGATACTAACTTAAAGTTAACATCGTGTAGGTAACAGCTGCATTTTTTTTCCCCACAGTCTAAGCAGCTCGCTCTAGTTCCTAGCACCTTGTGGTGCGCCAGCGTCCGTGAACCTTGCAAGCATGCTGTTATCATGGTCCCACTTCACCACAGAAACAAGATCTGGGAAGCTTTTGCAGCCTGCAGGACGACCGGGTTCTCGATATTTTTTTTTTTTTTTTTTTTAAGAAAAATAAGAAAAGCTGTAATTCTTTGCTTTAATAATCCAGTTTGGGGGTTCAGAACTAAAGCCTAGCACAGCAGGGCTGTGAAATCTCTATAATGCTATGACGAAGCACATCAAGACCTGCATTCCTCCTATGCAGAACTAACTCATTACGGTCACTACTCAGACGTTCGCTGTTTACATACATACACACACACACACACCCCCCCTGGAATCCCCGAGGAGATTGACTGCGTGTGCTTAATCTAAGGTTTCAAGACTATCATCCTACACGAGGCAGGACCACTCCCATCCCTCGGCAGCAAACTTTGCACGACTTGCAGCGCCAAAGGGATATCGCGCGGCACACGTCTGCGGCTGCCACCAAGTGCGTTACCGTCAGAGGCCCTCCTCTACGCACGCACGCACGCAAGCGCACACACGACACAGTGGGGCTGGGAACCGAGGCGAGCCGGACAGCACCAGCAACCCAGTACGCGCCGCGGCAGCCGGGGGAGGGGGGCACCGAAGAAGCGCGATGTTCTAGGGATGGTGCAGTAGAGAGCGCCACAACCCAGAGAGGCCCCGTCCGTCCCCCGTCCCTCCACCCACCCGCAGCAACGCCGCCACCCGCCCTGCCGCGCTCCCGGGCACCGCGCAACGGGTCCTCGGCTCAGGGGGCCTGCGAGCGCGGGGGAACGGAGGGGACGGGGGAAGGGACGAAGGGAGGAGGAACCGCGCACAGAGCAAAGCCGCGGCTACCTCCTCGTCCTCGTAGATGACGTTGGCGGGGAAGCGCCTTGCCGATGACCTTTCCGAAGACAGTAGTGGCGCCACCGGGCCGGGCGGCCCGCGCCCCAATAATCTCGTCAGCCACGACAAGGCCCGTTGTCGCCCCCGCGCTTCCTCCACTCGGCCAGGCCCTCCGCGGCGCCCGTTGGGCCGCCAGATCGCCGCCGGCCGATCACGCGTCTCGATTGGCTGTCTCGTCTGTCGTTTTCGCTTGTCCCCGCCCCCTTGGCGGGTCCGCCCTCGTCGACCTGGTGCTTACCGGGGGGCTCAGGAAGTTTGCGTGCCCTCGGACGCAAGTTACAATAAGTTTGTAATAATTGTAAGTTACAATACAGTTGTATTGTAACTTATATAAACTCTGCTTTCCTCTATATCGGGCTAAGGATCTCCTTAGCCTTCTTTGCGGCAAGGGCACATTGTCGGCTCATGCTCAACTTGGTGTCCACCAGGAGCCCCCCACGTCCTTTTCTGCAAAGCTGCTTTCCAGCCAGTCAGCCTCCAGCATATACTGGGGCATGGGGCTGTTCCTCCCCAGGTGCAGGACTTGTGTATGTTCAGGTTCCTCAGGTGGTCTCGAACCGGATCGTTTCCTACAATGGGAGGGACTTTGTTCCCCCAGTCCCTGCCTTGAGGTTCAGGGACTTGAGAGATGTGGGAACAGTGATTGCCAGTGAAAACGGAGGAAAAAAATCATTGAGTACCTCAGCCTTCTCCATGTCCCTTGTCGCTAGATCTCCTGTCTTCTTTATCGGAGGGGGGTGGGGGTGGGGGTGTACGTTTTCTTTAGTCTTCCTTTTCTGACCAACGCACCTGTAGAAGCCCTTCTTATGGTTCTTCACATCCCTTGCCAAATTCAGCTCCAGCTGTGCCTTAGCTTTCCTGATCCCATCCCTACACACCCAGGCAGCATCCCTATATTCTTCCCAGGATGCGTGTCCCTGCTTCCACTGCCTATGCATTTCCTTCTTGCGCTTCGGCTCGACCAGAAGGTCCTTACTCAGCCATGCCGGTCTCCTGCCTTCCTTGCCTGATTTCTTACGCATGGGAATCGAGAGCTCTTGTGCTCCAAGAAAAACGTCCTTAAAGAGCTGCCAGCTCCCTTCTGCTCCTTCTGCACAGTGGCTTCCAACTCCTCCTGTTTGTTACCTGTGCATTGGTATAGAGGCACTTCAGTTGGGCTGTCGACCGTGTCACCTTTTTGGAGGATCAAGCCCCAATTCCTCTGTGGCATTTCTCAGGTGTTCCCCTGTTGGTTCCTAACGCATCAGCAGCCCCTGGCTCTTCTCTGTTGCTCAAAACTCCATCCCCTCCCCCTGCTGAGTCTAGTTTAAAGCCCTCCTTGTAAGTCTGGCCAGCTTGTTGGCCAAGACCCTCTTGCCCCGCTTGGTCAGGTGAATCCCATCAGCTCCCAGCAGACCCAGCTTCTCAAAGGTAGATCCATGATCATAGAAGCCAAAACCTTGAGTATGGCACCAGCTACGCAGCCAGGCATTCACCTGTTCAATCCGTCTCCTCCTTCCTGGACCCCTTCCTCTGACTGGGAGGATAGAGGAGAACACCGCCTGTGCTCCTGATCCTTTTCACATTGCTCCGAGGGACATATAGTCTCTTGGGAGGGTTCTAAGTTGCCTCGTCAGACCCTACACGGAATAGTAGGAGCGGATGATAATCTGTAGGGGTCACCAGGCTCGGCAGCCTCTCAGTGACGCCACGAATGCGAGCTCCTGGTAGGCAGCAGACTTCTCTAGAGAAATCGTCTGGACGGCAAATGAGTGCTTCGGTGCCTCTCAGTAGGGAATCTCCAATTACTAATACGTTACGTGCTTTTCTGGTGGCACTGTTTCTAATGCGGGTGGGTGGTTGGGTCAGCTTTGCACGGTTGGCTTGTCCTGGATCCTGTCCGTTACTCACGTGCTCTTCAGTCTCCAAGCCCAGAGCATCCTGTCTGTTATGTAGGGACACCTCAGGAGATGGGGGAGGGTTCTTCCTTCTACCCCGAGCACAGACAAGCGTCCGGTCTCCTTCATCTCGTGAGTTACTTGTGTCAGTCAGCTCGAGGTTGGATTCAGGCTTACCTTCCTCTTGCGCAGCCTTAAGGCAGGCTGTTGCTCAGCCTGGGACAGCGTACAATACCACGCATCAATCTCCTGCTTGCATTCCCGGGATTCCCCGCTGGGGAGGAGAGCGATACAATGGCTTGGTGGGCACCTGGCGGCCAGCAAATGTTAACTCACCACAGTCCTTTGTGGTGCCCAACGTCGGGCTCGAGACAACGGCAGTATTGTATTGAACGTGCTATATTTATAGTAGTTATTAAGTGGCAAGCTTCTGTGCAAATCACGGAGTTTGCTGGCTGCACTGCTTATCTCTCTGTTTTGCTGCGCTTGGGAACACTTGCACTTCTAGATAAAGACAAGGACACACAGGTGATATAATCACCAATATCGAGTGGGAGCTGCCTCCTGGCTCCTCTGTTACAATGAGCTGGCTGACTTTCTCCTCCAGCCAAGGGATTTGTACCACACAACACAGGCCTGAAAGCCATGGTGTACATGTAGCGCACCGCACAAGCCTGTGCCTAGTCAGGTTAACTGTTATGCAGATGTACTGGTTTTGGCTGGGATGATAGAGTTAATTTTCTTCACAGTAGCTGGTATGGGGCTGTGTTTTGGATCTGTGATGAAAACAGTGTTGATTAGAGAGGGATGTTTTAGTTATTGCTGAACAGTGTTTATACAGCGTCAAGGCCTTTTCTGCTCCTCACACTGCCCTGCCAGCAAGTAGGCTGGGGGTTAACAAGAAGTTGGGAGGGGACACAGTTGGGACAGCTGACCCCAACTGACCAAAGGGATATTCCATACCATATGACTTCATGCTCAGCAGTAAAAGCTGGGGGAAGAAGGAGGAAGGGGGGGACATTCAGAGTTGACATTTGTCTTCCCAAGTGTCGTGGTTTGACCCCAGCCAGCAACTAAGCACCACACAGCCGCTCACCCTCCCCCCTCCCAGGGGGATGGGGAGGAGGATCGGGGAAAAAAAGTAAAACTCGTGGGTTGAGATAAGAACAGTTTAATAACTAAAGTAAAATAAAATATAATACTAACCAATAATAATTATTATATAATAATATTTGTAATGAAAAGGAATATAACAAAAAAAAAGAGAAATAAAACCCAAGAAAAGACAAGTGATGCTCAATGCAATCGCTGACCGATGCCCGAGCAGCGATCTGCCCCTCCCGGCCAACTCCCCCCTGTTTATATACTGGGCATGACATTCTATGGTATGGAATATCCCTTTGGCTAGTTTGGGTCAGCTGTCCTGGCTATGCTCCCTCCCAGCTTCTTGCACACCTGCTTGCTGGCAGAGCATGGGAAACTGAAAAGTCCTTGGCTTAAGATAAGCCCTACTTAGCAACAACTAAAACATCAGTATGTTATCAACATCATTCTCACACTAAATCCAAAACACAGCACTGTACCAGCTACTAAGAAGAAAATTAACTCTATCCCAGCCAAAACCAGGACCCCAAGTAACTAATAAGCGTGATGGAGCCCTGCTTTCCTGGAGATGGCTAAACACCTGCCTGCCGACGGGAGGTAGTGAATGAATTCCTTATTTTGCTTTGCTTGCGCGCACGGCTTTTGCTTTACGTATTAAACTGTCTTTATCTCAACCCACGAGTTTTCTCACTTTTACCCTTCTGATTCTCCCATCCCACTGTGGGGGGAGTGTGGTGCTTAGTTGCCAGCTGGGGTTAAACCACGACAGTCCTTTTTGGCGCCCAACGTGGGGCTCGAAGGGTTCGAGATAATGACATATGTGATTGGAATGTGCTAGATCAAATTTATAGCTGTTATAGCTGTTTAGCTATTAATTGGCAGGCTCCTGTGCTTGCCATGGGGCTTGCTTGCCTTACTGTATATTAGAGTCTAGTTCTTGTTAGGGGCTGCCATTTTCTTTTTCTGGTATACTGACATGTCACCTGATAGAAGGGTGCCTTGCCTACCCCAATGAAAACCAGCAGCTTCTAGCACTGTACTGTGGCTTGGCCTTTGCCTATCGAGCCACAGTTCAGTACTCTCAGAGGATTACGGTTGAGGCAGGGACCCAAACTGCATCTGAGGACACCATGGTTGAGATAGGGACCCAAACAACAACTACAGTAATTGCCCCAGTAGTGAAAAAGAAACAGTGGACAAGGAGGTCAACAGGTCCATATCATTGATTAGTAAGGGAGGAGGAGGAGGAGGAGGAAGGGTCTGATCAGGAAGCCAGTCCTTCAGCAAAGAAATGGGAGGAAGAAGTGAGAGAAATCACACAAGAGGCAGAAACTACCCTGTCCCTGACCTCAAAAGAACTTCGAGACATGTGGAAAGATTATAGCCGCCAGCCAGGTGAGCAGATTGCTGCCTGGCTGCTCCAATGCTGGGATAGTGGGGCCAACAGTCAGCAATTGGAAGGTAAGGAAGCCCAACAGCTGGGATCCCTTCCTAGAAACCAGGGAATTGAGAGAGGAATTGGAAAAGAGGCAGCAATCCGCAGTCTCTGGAGACGGCTCCTCTCAAGTGTGAGGGCATCCCACAGGATACACTTGACCCCTAGCTGTACTTTGGTTCGGGCTGACTAAGGAGCAACAGGCCTCATGCCCTGTGGTGAACCTGCAAGCTGGAAAGCTCCTGGCTCACGTACAAGGAAGTGAAGGTGCCTTGGAAAAATATTTCGAAAGGTGGTTTTAAAGCCCAAAAATGCAAGATAACCAAAGTACAGAACAAGATACCAGAGCTAAAATGAAGATATCTATCTTGTCTGTACTATTGACTAGTAGCCAACTACTTCACTCTATAAATATTGCCATCAGGATGAGCCTAATTGGAGCTCTCCCTGAATTGCAGCTGGACTGCACGCCAGGTGACTCTCCCCTTGAGCAGGGATGCCTCTCAAGGTTTGAGATTCCTTACCTGAGACTAAGAGATCCTTCCTTGCCCAAGGCGGAGAGATCCCTTACTCGTGACAGATCCTCAATAAGTGACTGATAGCATGCTGAATTAATACTAATGAAACATTACTAATCCATGTAGCTACTCAATATTAATTATTATAAACTTTGTATAGATAATTCCATTAGACATAAACCATTGTCCAAGTCTAAGACTAAGATTGGACCTAGCCGCACCTAGGCTCCATAAGGAGTTTAGAAAGCAAAGGGGGTCCACTCTGAACCTCGTGACTCAACGGGAGGGTCTTCCTTACCCTTTGCATCTCCTGTCTCTGTGTGAATCATTCTAACTCAATTTTAACTCAATTTTCCTTTGTATGTTTCTTCCATGCAGTAATTAATAAGGTGAATCTTGCCATCAAACTTATTGAACTTTGGTAAACCCCTGTTAAACTTTGTTAAATTCCATCGAATTTATTGAACTCTGTCAAATTATTATTTTACCTCAATAAAACATATTGCTGCTTCTCTTTTTGAGTGAGGTGCATTCCACTCATCCGCGACAGGGCAAGATATCCGTTCAAGGAAGATCTTGCAAATTACCAAGGAATGTGGACTACTGCTGAGGAAGGCATCCAGTACCTGAGAATTAGTGGTGCTGGAAGTCATCAACGGTGACCTAGACAACGACGAGGTCTCCAAAGATCCAGATGACGTCCTGTGCATACAGGCCATATGGAGGAAGGTGGTCCAAAACGCTACAGCATCATATTCTAACAGCCTGTCAACAATGTATTGCCCAGATACAGATACACCAACTGTGGAGAGAGCATCTTCCTGGCTCCAAAACTTTGAAGAAAATCTCTGTCCCTCCTCATCCCTACGGGCCAATGCCTTGTCAGTCAGGGGTGCCCCACAAAGTCAGTCCCCTCCTGCCCCAGTCAGAAGGAAAGGGAGCTCCAGGTGCATGTTGCGTGGCACCCTCTGGTTCTTCCTGTGTGACCAGGGGGAGGACATGAGGAAGTGGGATGGTGAACTCACCTTCAAGCTGGAAGCCCATGTATGCAAACTGAGAAGGAAGACAGCTGTTAAGAAGGGGCCAAGCAAGAAGACTGTCAGCTTAGTTGCTGCTGAGATGGAAGAAGGCAATCAGTGATCCCCCAGACATAGAAGAAGGACTGAGATCACCTCCCTTGATCCTGGTGAGGGGACTTCTGGTCTGGCACTTCAAGGGTCAGACAGTGAATACTCCAACCAGGAAGAGGAATAGAAGGTCCCTGCCTTCGGCCAGGAGGAGGAAAGGGATGACCGGGTATACTGGACTGTGTGGATTCGATGGCCTGGCTCATCGGACCCACAGAAGTATAAGGCTTTGGTAGACATTGGTGCACAGTGTACGCTGGTGCCATCAGGATATAGGGGCACAGAACCCATCTGGATCTCTGGAGTGACAGGGGGATGTCAAGAATTGTCTGTATTGGAGGCTGAGGTGAGCTTAACAGGGGACAAGTGGGAAAAGCACCCTATTGTGACTGGCCCAGAGTCCCCTTGTATCCTTGGCTTAGACTGCCTCAGGAGAGGGTACTCCAAGGACCCAAAGGGGTACTGATGGGCTTTTGGTGTAGCCACCGTGAACACAGAGAAGATCAAACAGCTATCTACCCTGCTTGGCCTCTCGGAAGATCCCTTCGTTGTGGGCTTGCTGCGAGTTGAAGAACAGTAGGTGCCAATTGCTACCAGGATGATGCACTGACGGCAATATCACATGAACCGAGACTCCCTGGCTCCCATCCATGAGCTGATTCATCAACTGGAGAGCCAGGGAGTCATCAGCAAGACTCACTCACCTTTCAATAGTCCCATAAGGCCAGTGCAAAAGTCTGATGGAGGGTGGAGGTTAACAGTAGACTATCGTGGTCTGAACAAAGTCACACAACCGCTGAGTGCTGCCATACTGGACATGCTAGAAATTCAATATGAACTGGAGTCAAAGGCAGCCAAGTGGTATGCCACAATTGACATTGCCGATGCGTTTTTTTTCAATTCCTTTGGCAGCAGAATGCAGGCCACAGTTTGCTTTCATGTGGAGGGGTGTCCAATACACCTGGAATCGACTGCCCGAGGGGTGGAAGCACAGGGTGATGCCCCTGAACATCTACAATACATTCATGACATCATTGTGTGGGGCAAAAAAGCAGAAGTGTTTGGGAAGGGAAAAAGAGTAATTCAGATCCTTCTGAAAGCTAGTTTCACCATAAAAAGAAGCAAGGTCAAGGGACCTGCACAGGAGATTCAGTTCTTGGGAATAAAATGGCAGGATGGACACAGTCATGTGCCTATGGATGTGGTCAACAAGATAGCAACTATGTCTAATAAGAAAGAAACACAAGCTTTCCTAGCCCTAGTGGGATTCTGGAGAATGCATATTCGAGGTTATAGTCAGCTTGAGAGCCCTCTCTATCGAGTAACCCGAAAGAAGAACTATTTTGAGTGGGGCCTTGAGCAACAACAAGCCTTTGAGCAGATCAAACAGGAAATAGCCCGTGCGGTAGCTCTTGGGCCTGTCCGGACAGGACCAGCTGTGCAAAATGTACTCTACACTGCAGCTGGGGAGCATGGTCTCACTTGGAATCTCTGGCAGAAAACACCAGGAGAAACCCGAGGTCGACCATTAGGGTTTTGGAGCCGGGGGTATTGAGGATCAGAAGCCCACTACACCCCGACTGAAAAAGAGATACTAGCAGCATATGAGGGGGTTCGAGCCGCTTCAGAAGTTGTTGGTACAGAAGCATATCTCCTCTTGGCACCACGATTGCCCGTGCTACACTGGATGTTCAAAGGAAACATCCCCTCTACACACCACGCAACCAGCGCTACATGGAGTAAGTGGGTAGCGTTGATCACACAACAGCAGTTTCTCAAACCGAGTGTAGTTCCGTTGAGAGTCTTGCCAGGATTTAGAGCCAAAGGTAATAGGGTAATCCTTTTTACCTTGCACATCTTGTTGCCATGATCGCCATTGATATCCCTTATCACCTATGCCTATACGTAGTGTAAATGGGTGTGTAGGGTGGATGGGTCCCATAGATTGGTAAGTAAAAATTTCATCTTTTAAAGCAGTTAATGCTTCATGATGTTTCTGTTCTGTGGTGGGTTGACCCTGGCTGGATGCCAGGTGCCCACCAAAGCCACTCTATCACTCCCCTCCTCAGCTGGACAGGGGAGAGAAAATATAATAAAAGGCTCATGGGTCGAGATAAGGACAGGGAGATCACTCAGCAATTACTGTCACGGGCAAAACAGACTCGACTTGGGGAAAAAAAATTAATTTATTACTAGTCAAATCAGAGTAGGATAATGAGAAATAAAACCAAATCTTAAAAACACCTTCCCCCCACCCCTCCCTTCTTCCCGGGCTTAACTTTACTCCCGATTTTCTCTACCTCCTCCCCTCGAGCGGCGCAGGGGGACGGGGAATGGGGGTTGCAGTCAGTTCATCACACATTATTTCTGCTGCTCCTTCCTCCTCAGGGGGAGGACTCCTCACACTCTTCCCCTGCTCCAGCGTGGGGTCCCACCCACAGGAGACAGTCCTCTATGAACTTCTCCAATGTGAGTCCTTCCCATGGGCTACAGTTCTTCACGAACTGCTCCAGCATGGGTCCCTTCCACGGGGTGCAGTCCTTCAGGAACAGACTGCTCCAATGTGGGTCCCCCATGGGGTCACAAGTCCTGCCAGCAAACCTGCTCCAGCGTGGGCTCCTCTCTCCACGGGTCCACAGGTCCTGCCAGGAGCCTGCTCCAGCATGGGCTTCCCATGGGGTCACAGCCTCCTTCGGGAAACCACCTGCTCCGGCGTGGGGTACTCCATGGGCTGCAGGGGGACAGCCTGCCTCACCATGGTCTTCACCACAGGCTGCAGGGGAATCTCTGCTCCGGTGCCTGGAGCACCTCCTCCCCCTCCTTCTTCCCTGACCTTGGTGTCTGCAGAGTTGTTTCTCTCACATATTCTCACTCCTCTCTCTGGCTGCAATTGCTCCTGCACAGTAACTTTTTTGCTTTTCTTAAATATGTTATCCCAGAGGTGCTACCACTGTCGCTGATTGGCTCGGCCTTGGCCAGCGGCGGGTCCGTCTTGGAGCCGGCTGGCATTGGCTCTATTGGACATGGGGGAAGCTTCTAGCAGCTTCTCACAGGAGCCACCCCTGTAGCCCCCCCACTACCAAAATCTTGCCACACAAACCCAATACACAGCTGCTCACTCACTCCCCCCACAGTGGGATGCGGGGGGAGAATCGGAAGGGTAAAAGTGAGAAAGAAACTCATGGATTGAGATAAAAACAGTTTAATAATTAAAAAGAAAATTTAAAAAATATTGTAAGAAAAAAACCCAACAAAGACAGAAAAATAAAAGCCAAGAAAAACAAGCGATGCAAATGAAAACAATTGCTCACCACCAACCAACCAATGTCCAGCCAGTCCCAGATCAGCGACCCCTCCGCCAACCTCCACCCCCAGTTTTATTGCTGAACATGACATCATATGGTATGGAATACCCCTTTGGTCAGTCAGGGTCAGCTGTCCCAGCTGTGTCCCCTCCCAACTTTTTGTGCACCTCTGTTGTGGAAGGTGGCAAAGCTGAGCTACATGAGCATGCGGACCACATTCGAACGAGACGTAAACAGCACGTGGCAATAATGGGATAAGATTGTGAGGCTATAATAGCACAGGAATGTATATAAGTTATAGAGGCTGTTAATATGTTTTGGAGGGCTTTAAGGACTTTGTTTAGCTGCTTAGAAGTAGTCGTTCATGATAAAGCAGAACTCATAGCTTGCTTAATGCTTTTGTTTAACATTGACCTATTCCCTGATCGGAGGAATAAGAAGATTCGGAAAGCCCCAGAGCCAGTTGGAGCCAGGAAAAGGAGACATAGTAACAACTAGCCTAAAAAAAACAGGAAAGAGAAAGAACCTGCCTAGAGATGAGAAAAAGGACCCAATGAGAGAGAGGACGACCCCAGACCCAAATATTACTATTGGACCCGACTATGGTGTGAGGGGCGGGAATTCAGATTGTAAGGGTATAATTGCCCAGGGATTTTAGTGTTTGGGGGCCCTCTCCGGAGGCACCCAGCTCGAGCTGTCTAGATTTGTGCACCATAGATAGAATAAATTACGCTTTTTATTTTGAAGGCCTTGATTAGAGATTCCGCTTCAGGGAACCTAGGGTCGAGCCTGAGGGAAGAAGCAGCGCCTGAGGGTGAGTGTGTGTGTGTGTGAGGAGTCGAAAGGGGCACCCGTCGGCTCACTGGAGTTGCCCGCTGCAAAGGGACTCCGGTCCTAGCAGTTAAAGTCTTGGGTGGTGTGTGTACGACTCCTTGATTGGTGTGTGAATGCTCGGGCAGCGGCTTCTCCCTTAACAACCTCCAACCTACTTGCTGGCAGGGCAGTGTGAGGAGCAGAAAAGGCCTTGACGCTGTGTAAGCACTGCTCAGCAATAACTAAAACATCAGTGTGTTATCAACACTATTTTCAGCACAAATCCAAAACATAGCCCCATACAAGCTACTATGAAGAAATTTAACACTATCCCAGCCAAAACCAGTACAATTTGCTGACTCTTTCAGTACCCTGGGATGAATCCCATCTGGCCCCATAGACTTATGTGCATTCAGTTGCAGCAGCAAATCCCATACAAGTTCCAAGTCAACTGGAAGCTTATCACTCCCCCCTGTCGTGGTCCTCCAACACAGGGCTCCAGGGGTCCTAGGGCCCATCATTGGTGTTAAAGACAGAGGCGAAGAAGGCATTAAATGTCTCTGCTTTATCTTCATCCCTATTTGTGAGGTGACTGACCTCATCAAGTAATGGACCAGTGTTTTTTTCAGTCCTCCTTTTGCTGTTAACATATTTTTAAAAAGCCTTTTTTTGTTATCCACCACAGTACTGGCCAGCTTCAACTCCAATTGAGCTTTGGCCATGCGAATTTTCTCCCTACAGTGGTGAACAGCATCTCTGTAGTCCTCCTGTGTAGCCTGTCCTTGCTTCCAAAGTCTATACACTTTCTTTTTCCTCCTAAGTTCCAGAAGGAGATCCCTGTTCAGCCAAGCCGGTCTTCTGCCCCACTTGCTTGACTTCCTACACATGGGAATTGCCTGCTCCTGCGCTCTTAAAAGATGGTTCTTAAAAACTGACCAGCATTCATGGACCCCAGTACCCTCAAAAGCAGATTCCCAGGGGACCTTACTAACTAGTTCCTTGAACAGCCTAAAGTCTGCTCTTCCAAAATCCAGGGTAGCAGCTCTGCTGACAGTTTTTCTCATATCACCAAAGATTTTAAACTCAACCATTTCATGATCACTGTGGCCAAAACAGCTACCAATCATCACATCACCCACAAGATCATCTCTATTTACAAACAGCAGATCTAGGAGGGCACCTTTCCTAGTTGTCTCCCTTTGTACTTGTATCAAAAAGTTATCTTCGACATGCTTCAGGAATTTCCTGGACCTGTTCGTGTCTGCTGTATGACAGTCCCAGTTAACATCTGTGAAGTTGAAGTCACCCATAAGGACAAGAGCAACTGATCTAGAGATTTCCCTTAATTCCTTATAGAATAATACATTGGTGTCACCATCCTGTCTAGGTGATCTATAGTGGACTCCCACAACAACATCCGCTTTATTAGCTTTACCCCTAATCCTTACCCAGAGGCTCTCAACCATGTCATCCCCAACTGCAAGCGCTGTATGGTCCAATCCCTCCTTTACATACAGTGCTACCCGTCCACCTCGCCTGCTCTGTCTGTCTCTCCTGAAGAGCCTATAACCGTCCATCACAGCACTCCAGTCACAGGACTCTTCCCACCAAGTCTCACTTATGCCAATGATATCGTAGCTCTGGGACTGAGCCAAAGATTCTAGTTCCTCTTGTCTGTTCCTCATACTGCATGCATTAGTGTACAAACATTTCAGATGTGCTCCAGTGTGCTCAGTACATTGTGGAGCAGAGTGAAAGCCCTCACTAGCACACTGTCCCTCAAACACTGTCATGCCATCCCATAGCTTATCACTAGTAAGCTTGATTTTATCCCTTCCCCCCCTTCAAACCTAGTTTAAAGCTCTTTCAATCAGCCTCACTAACTCGTGAGCAAAAATATTTTTCCCCTGTTGAGAAAGGTGAATCCCATCAGGCCCCAACAGGCCTGGTGTCGCATAGACCATCCCATGATCAAAAAAAACCCCAAATTCTGCCAGTGACACCAGCCTCGGAGCCAGGTATTGATAAGCTGGGTCCACCTGTTTCTTTCTATGTCATTCCCTACAACTGGGAGGATAGAGGAAAACACTACCTGTGCTCCTGATCCCTTTACCAATCTCCCCAAGGCCCTGAAGTCTCTTTTGATCATCCTTGGCCTTCTCATTGTGTCTTCGTTGGTACCACATGAAAAAGCAACAGCAGATAATAATCTGAGGGCTGTACCAGGCTAGGAAGTTTCCTGGTAACATCTTTAACCCGAGCCCCAGGGAGGCAGCAAACTTTCCTAAAAGGTGGATCTGGTCAGCAGATCGGGCCCTCTGTTCCCCTCAGAAGAGAGTCACCTTGTCGTGGTTTAACCCCAGCCGGCAACTAAGCCCCACACAGCCACTCGCTCACTCTCCTCCCCCGGTGGGATGGGGGAGAGAATCAGAAGAGTAAAAGTGAGAAAACTTGTGGGTTGAGATAAAGACAATTTAATAGGGAAAGCAAAAGCCGCGCACACAAGCAAAGCAAAACAAGGAATTCGTTCACCACTTCCCATCGGCAGGCAGGTGTTCAGCCATCTCCAGGAAAGCAGGGCTCCATCATGCGTAACGGTTACTTGGGAAGACAAACACCATCACTCCGAAAGTCCCCCCTTCCTCCTTCTTCCCCAGCTTTATATGCTGAGCATGACATCATATGGTATGGAATAACCCTTTGGTCAGTTGGGGTCAGCTGTCCCAACTGTGTCCCCTCCCAACTTCTTGTGCACCCTCAGCCTACTCGCTGGTGGGGTGGTGTGAGAAGCAGAAAAGGCCTTGACTCTGTGTAAGCACTGCTCAGCAGTAACTACAACATCCCTGTGTTATCAATCAACACTGTTTTCAGCACAAATCCAAAACATAGCCCCATACTAGCTACTGTGAAGAAATTTAATTGTATCCCAGCCAAAACCAGCACATTCTCCACCCCTTATTCCATACCATTTACGTCATGCTCAGGTCCCACACTATCCAATACATCCTCATTAACCACCACCACCCTTCCCATCCTTTGATATAATACACAGATATCATTCCCTTAGTCTATAGACCACCCCTGTGAAATGTCTGTAAAATGTCCACAAATGTCCACAAAATGTCCATTGAGTTCATTTAGTCCATGACTTTGGGCTCCATCTGTTATGGTGGTCACTCAGGACAGGAGAGGTGGTGTGTTGTGTGGAATTACTAAGCACCACCAAGGCCAGCTCAGGTCAGGTCACTGCTGCACTTGCACTGCTTCTTGTAAGGCTTGTCCTTACCACCTTGCGGAGGCAGGGTGGCACTTTTCTAGGGCCGATTTTCTTATCTTGGGTGACTATCTAAAGAATAAGTTTGAGACAGCTTTACACATGCGTTTCTGACAGAGGGGAGGGGGGATCGAAATCACTAGAAGCCCCCCAACCCCTTTCTAGAAGGCACCAGAACAACAGACTGCGCATGCAAGATAATTAGCATACGAAGCGAGACTGGAGGCGGGGGGGACACACACACGGGACGGGGAACGACTGGGTTATAAATAGCGCCAATCCGAGAAGCCATGTGTGCACCCACCATCCGAAGGGACCAGAGACATTGCTGGAACCCAGGGTGGTGATCCAGATCTTCCCTCTATCTCTATCTCTCTACCTTTCTTCCTCTCTTTCTCTCTTTCCCTCTCTCTCGTACGTTCTCCTTTATAAAGTTAAAGGTTTATAAGGTTACAGGTTATAAAATTGAAAGTTCCAATAGTTTTGTAAGGTTGTAAAATTGAAGGTTTGAATAGTTTTGTCATAAGGGTTCAAATAACTTCTGCCATAAATAAATGTTTAACCAATCGTTTGGTGTCACTTCACCTTAATTTAGCCCAAGGGTATTCTGAATATTGGCCATCCCAGAGAGGGTTGTCCAGGATGGTCCTTTCTGGGACCCAACACCACCCTGCTGTGTTGTCCCTCCAGCAGATATCAGGGTGGTTGAAGTCCCCTGTGAGGACCAGGGCCTGTGAATGCAAGGCTGCTCCTATCTGTCTGTAGAGGGCCTCATCCGCTTGTTCTTCCTGGTCGGGCGGCCTATAGCAGACACCCACTACAATGCCACCCTTACCCGTCTTCTCTTCAAGCCTTACCCATAAGCTCTCAGTTGGCTCATCAGCCCTCCCCAGCCAGGGCTCCATGCATTCCAGCTGTTCTCTCACATAAAAGGGCCACTCCCCCTCCTCATCTTCCCGGCCTGTCCTTCCTAAAGCCTGCCCGTAGCCCTCCATTGCAACGCTCCAGTCACGGGAGCCATCCCACCACGTCTCCGTGATCCCAACAAGATCGTAGCCCTGCAACTGCACACGCATCTCTGACTCCTCACGCTTATTCCCCATACTGCGTGCGTTAGCGTACAGGCACTTCAGAGAGGCACCCCGGCACGTTGACTCCCTAGAAAGGGTTTTGGGGATTTCTCCATAATGGTGCCTTGTAGGCACTTCCTTGCTTACATGCAAATGCTGGAGGTGACCCTGCTTAAGCCCCGTTTTGTTGATTTTGTGATCCCTTCCCATCACATCACCCCCTGCCCTTTGCTCAGTGACCCTGTCCGTCACTCCCTCACAGGGCTGCTGGTTACTCTCTCCCTCCCCCCTCAGTCTTAGTTTAAAGCCCTCCTTATGAGGTCAGCTATCCTACTGGCAAAAATACCTTTGCCCCGCTTAGTGAGGTGGATCCCCTCTCTCCCAAGCAGACGCTGATCTGCAAACAGGGTCCCATGGTGTACTGGTTTTGGCTGGGGTAGAGTTAATTTTCTTCATAGTAGCTTGTAGGCATCGGTCGGTTCGTGGTGAGCAATTGTTTTCATTTGCATCGCTTGTTTTTCTTGGGTTTTAGGTTCTTCCCACTTTGTTGGGGTTTTTTCCTTACAATTTTTTTTTAGATTTTCTTTTAAATTATTAAACTGTTTTTATCTCAACCCATGAGTTTCTTTCTCATTTTTACCCTTTTGATTCTCCCCCCATCCCACTGGGGGGGAGTGAGCGAGCAGCTGTGTGGTGCTTAGTTGCCGTCCGGGGTTAAACCACGACAGCAGGGATCAAGGTGAGGCTGACCTGCCTGTAGTTCCCTGGGTCCTCCTTCTTGCCCTTCTTGAAGAGAGGAGTGACATTTGCTTTCCTCCAGTCCTTGGGCACTTCTCCCAGTCACCATGATCGATCGAAGGTTATTGAGAGTAGCCTCGCAATGACATCTGCCAGCTCCCTCAGTACTTGTGTGTGCATCCCATCAGGGCCCGTGGACTTATGTACATCCTTTTTGCTTAAGTATTCCCTGACCTGATCCTCTTCCACCAGGGGTACGTCTTCCTTGCTCCAGAC
This sequence comes from Gymnogyps californianus, assembly GCF_018139145.2. Taxonomy (NCBI): domain Eukaryota; kingdom Metazoa; phylum Chordata; class Aves; order Accipitriformes; family Cathartidae; genus Gymnogyps; species Gymnogyps californianus. The sequence continues at coordinate 20,654 of NW_026114080.1, read as the reverse complement.
TTTCCCCCTGGTCTCCGTGGCCTGGGATTCCTGGAGGCCAGTCTGGCTTGTAAAGACTGAGGCAAAGAAGGCATTCAGTCCCTCAGCCTTTTTCATGTCCTCTGTCACCAGGTCTCCTGCCCCATTCAGCAGTGGGCCCACATTTTCCCTCATCTTCCTTTTGTCACCTATGTACTTATAGAAGCCCTTCTTGTTGCTTTTGATGGATTCAGTTACCTCACCTGATTCAGTTCCAGTTGGGCTTTGGCTTTGCACACTGCTTCTCTGCATGCTCGGAGAATGTCTCTGTATTCCTCCAAGGTTACCTGTCCCTTCTTCCACCTTCTGTATGCTTCCTTTTTGTGTTTGAGTTTTGCCAGGATTTCCTTGTTCATCCATGCAGTTCTCCTGGCATTTTTGCCTCACCTCTTACTTGTTCAGAATGGACCCTTTGTATTGGGTTTGGCTAGGATGGAGTTAATTTTCTTCATAGCAGCCCATATGATGCTGGTTTTTTAGATTTGTGACCAAAACAGTGTTGATAATATACTAATGTTTCATCTCTTTCTGAACAGTATTTGCACAGCATCAAGGCCTTCTCTGTTTCTCACTCTGTCCCACCAGCGATTAAATTGGGGGTGCACAAGAGGTTGGGAGGGGACACAGCACGGACAGCTGACCCGAACTGACCAAAGGGATATTCCATGTCATATAACGTTATGCTCAGCAATAAAATGGAGAGGATGGGGGGGTTAGGTAGGTAGCCATCTTTTGCTCAGGAACTGGCTGGACACTGATCTACCTGTGGGAGGTGGTGAGTGATTGCCACTTGTTTTGTTTTCTTTCTCTCTTCTTCCACTTCTCCTTCGCTTATTAAATGATTTTTATCTCGACCCTTGAGTTTTCTTGCTTTCCTCTTCCCCCATCCCACTGTTTGTACTGGTGTGTGTCGTGAGCCTGATTTTGATATTGATTATTGTTTGTAAGGTTAACCAACTGTCACCCCACACTACGGGGACAGACAGGTTCTTTTGGGAATCCTGGGCAGAATGATGGCGGCACGAAGTTGCAGTTACAATTAAAGCCTTAATGGACTGGGCAGACATCAAGATATCAACTGTGTAGAGACTGGCCTGCCAGCTCCAGCGGTTCAAAGAGAATCTCTCTTCCCGCTCCCCCTCGACCCTATGGGCCTGCATCTCAGCTGTGGACTGTCCCACCAGGTCCAGTGACTCAATGAGAATATGGAGAATCTCTCTCTCTGCTTGCCCCTACAGGCCAAAGTTGACTTTTCCCTGCTCAAAGGAAAGGGAACCGCGGGCGCACGCCGCGTGCCGCCCTGTGGTTCTATCTGCGTGACCATGGGGAGGACATGAGGAAGTGGGATGGTGTACCTGCCTCGGACCTGGAAGCCCGTGTATGGGAATTGTGGGGAAAAACAGCAGCTAATAAGGATCCATCCAAGAAGATTACTGCTCCGGTTGCTGTCGAGCAATTCCCCAGACACAGTAGATGGGCTGAGGACACCTCTCCTCCTTCTGATACTGATCCAATGGACGTATGTCCACGTGGGTTGGAACCCCATGCCTGGTACCATGAAAGGACCATGCCGGTCAGTAGTGGGATCACACCTGTGAAAAGTCATTTCAGCATAGCCTGGGCAACACATAGAGAGGCTTGGGCTCCTTTCATGGTGAAAAGACTTCTGGTTTGCAATTACAGGAGTCAGGTAATGAGTGTTCTGATCAGGAATAGGGAGGCCCTGCCTCCAGCCAGGTGAAGGAAAGGGACGATTGGCTTTACTGGACTGTATGGATTTGATGGCCTGGCACATCAGACCCAGGGGAGTATAAGGTTTTGGTAGACCCCGGTGCACAGTACACCCTAATGCCATTCAGGGTTCAGGGGGGCGGAACACATCTGGATTTCTGGAGTGACAGGGGGATCCTAACAGTTGTCTGTGTTAGAAGCTGAGGTGAGCCTAACAGGAAACAAGTGGGAGAAGCATCCTATTGTGACCGGTCTGGAGGCCCCGTGTATCCTTGGCATTGACTATCTCAAAATGGGTACTTCAAGGATCCAAAGGGGTACCGGTGGGAGTTTGGTGTAGCCGCTGTGGGTACTGAGAAGATTAAACAGCTGTCTAGCTTGCCTGGTCTCTCAGAGGATCCTTCTGTTGCGGGGTTGCTGCGTGTCGAAGAACAGCAGGTGCCGATTGCTACCATGACAGTGCGCTATGCACTGCCATGACGGTTGGCAATATCGCACAAACGAGACTCCCTGGTTCCCATTCATGAGCTGATTCATCGACTCGAGAGCCAAGGAGTAATGAGAAAGACTCACTCACCCTTTAATAGTCCCATATGGCCAATGCAAAAGTCTGACGGAGGGTGGAGGTTAACAGTGGACTATCGTGGCCTGAATGAAGTCACGCCGCCACTGAGTGCTGCCATACCGGACATGCTAGAACTCCAATATGAATTGGAGTCAAAGACAGCCAAGTGGTACGCCACAATTGATAATTGCCAAAGCATTTTTCTTGATCCCTTTGGCAGCAGAGTGCAGGCCATAGTTTGCTCTTACATGGTGGAGGAGTGTCCAATACACCTGGAACCGACTGCCCCAGGGGTGGAAGCACAGCCCTACCATTTGCCATGGACTGATCCAGACTGCACTAGAACAGGGTGAAGCCCCTGAACATCTGCAATATATTGATGACATCATCGTGTGGGGCAACACAGTAGAGGAAGAGTTTGAGAAAGGGAAAAGAATAATCCAGATTCTTCTGAAAGCTGGTTTTGCCATAAAACAAAGTAAGGTCAAAGGACCTGCACAGGAGATCCAGTATTTAGGAATAAAAATGGCAAGATGGGTGTCGTCATATCCCAATGGATGTGATCAATAAAATAACAGCTATGTCTCCACCAACTAACAAAAAAGAAACACAAGCTTTCTTAGGCATTGTGGGTTTTAGGAGAATGCATATTCCAGGTTGCAGTCTGATCATAAGCCCTCTCTATCGAGTGACCCAGAAGAAGAATGGTTTTGAATGGGGCACTGAGAAGCGACAAGACTTTGAACAAATTAAATGGGAGATAGTTTGTGTGGTAGCCCTTGGGCCAGTCCGGACAGGACAAGATGTGAAAAACGTGCTTTACACCTCAGCCAGGGACCATGGCCCCACCTGGAGCCTCTGGCAGAAAGCGCCTGGAGAGACTCGAGGCCGACCTCTAGGGTTTTGGAGCCGGGGATATCGAGGATCTGAAGCCCATTACACTCCAACTGAAAAAGAAATGTTAGCAGCATTTGAAGGGGTCGGTACAGAAGCAGAGTTCCTCTTAGCACCACGATTGCCTGTGCTGGGCTGGATGTTCAAAGGGAGGGTCCTTTCTACACATCATGCAACTGACGCTACATGGAGTAAGTGGGTAGTGTTGATCACGCAATGGGCTTGAATGGGAAACCCTGACCGCCCAGTAATCCTGGAAGAGATCATGGACTGTCCAACAGGCAGAGATTTCAGAGCATTGCTGAAGGAGGTGACTCGTGCCGAAGAAGCCCCACTGTATAATAAACTGCCAGAAAATGAGAAGCAATATTCCCTGTTTACTGATGGGTCCTGTTGTATTGTGGGAAACCATTGGAGGTGGAAAGCTGCTGTGTGGAGTCCTACATGACAAGTCGCAGAAACTGTTGAAGGAAAAGGTGAATTGAGTCAGTTTACAGGCTGTACTGAGTCATGGATGGTGGCAAATGCTCTGTGGGAGTGGCTACAGCAATGGAAGCGGACCAACTGGCAGCGCAGAGGGAAACCCATCTGGGCTGCTGAATTGTGGCAAGATATTGCTGCCTGGCTAGAGAACCTGGTTGTAAAAGTATGTTATGTAGATGCTCACATACCCAAGAGTTATGCCACTGAAGAACATCAGAACAATGAGCAGGTGGACCAGGCTGCTAAAATTGACGTGGCTCAGGTGGATCTGGACTGGGAACATAAGGGTGAGTTATTTATAGCTTGATGGGCCCATGACACATCAGGGAGTAAAGCCTCCCTGGAAAAGAGGGTGGTGAGATTTCAATATGGGGAGGCCTGGCAGACCAATAATATTGGACCACTGCCACGAACCTGCCAAGGCAAGCGCCATGTGCTTACAATGGAGGAAGCGACTACCGGATGGTTGGAAACCTACCCTGTGACCCATGCTACCACCTGAAACACTATCCTGGGCCTTGAAAAGCAAGTCTTATGGCAACACGGCACCCCTGAAAGAATTGAGTCAGACAAGGGGACTCATTCCCAAAACAACCTCATAGACCAAGGGCCAAGGAGCATGGCATTGACTGGGTGTATCACATCCCCTATTACGCACCAGCCTCTGGGAAAATTGAACAATACAATGGACTGTTAAAAGCTATACTGGGAGCAACGGGTGCTGGTATATTCGAGCACTGGGATACAATTTTAGCAGAAGCCACTTGGCAAGTTAACACGATCTGCCAGTCGACCTGGCCCTGCCCAATCGAAACCCCTATGTACTGTGGAAGGAGATAAAGTCATAGATCATAGAATCATAGAAGGGTTTGGGTTGGAAGGAACCTTTAAAGATCATCTAGCCCAACCCCCCTGCCATGGGCAGGCACATCTTTCACTAGATCAGGTTGCTCAAAGCCCCGCCCAACCTGACCTTGAACACTTCCAATGATGGGGCATCCACAACTTCTCTGGGCAACCTGTTTTCCAGTGTCTCACCACCCTCGTTGTAAAAAAATTTCTTCCTTATTTCCAACCTAAACCTACCCTCTTTCAGTTTAAAACTGTTGTCCCTTGTCCTGTCACTACGGGCCTTGGTAAAAAGTCTCTCTCCATCTTTCTTATAAGCCGCCTTTATACATTGAAAGGCCGCAATAAGGTCTCCCCGCAGCCTTCTCTTCTCCAGGCTGAACAACCCCAACTCTCTCAGCCTTTCCTCATAGGAGAGGTGTTCCAGCCCTCTGACCATTTTCGTGGCCCTCCTCTGGACCCACTCTAACAGGTCCATGTCTTCCTTGTACTGGGGACCCCAGAGCTGGATGCAGTACTCCAGGTGGGGTCTCACCAGAGCGGAGTAGAGGGGCAGAATCACCTCCCTTGACCTGCTGGCCATGCTTCTTTTTATGCGGCCCAGGATACGATTGGCTTTCTGGGCTACAAGCACACACTGCCAGCTCATGTCCCATTTTTCATCCACCAGTATCCCCAAGTATCCTTCTCTTCAGGGCTGCTCTCAATCCATTCATCACCCAGTCTGTACTGATATTGGGGACTGCCCCGACCCAGGTGCAGGACCTTGTACTTGGCCTTGTGGAACTTCATGAGGATCGCACGGGCCCACCCCTCAAGCCTGCCAAGGTCCCTCTCAAGGTCCCTCTGGATGGTATCCCTTCCCTCTAGAGAATCAGCTACACCACCCAGCTTGGTGTCATCAAGTCCCCATAGTACACATAAGGAACTGGCTGGGAAAGACAGTCTGATTTACTCCTTCCTCGGGAAAAGGCAAACCCATTCATGGGATTGCTTTTGCTCAAGGACTTGGGTTTACTTGGTGGGTAATGCGGAAGGATGGGGAGGTCCGATGTGTACCTCAAGGAGATTTAACCTTGGGTGAAAATAATCCATGATTTGAGTTGTATGATGCCATTGCTGTATGATGCCAGTGTTATATGATGCTGTATGTCGCCACTGCTGTGTCTGCTATATGTCAACGGTATTACAGCAGGAGTCACCTGAACCAATGAAGAATGAATCTCGTAAGGAACTGGGCAAGTGCAGCGATGACACAACCTGAGCTAGCTTCGGTGTGCAGTAATCCAACACAACACACCATCTCTCCTGTCCTGAACGAGCATTGCAACAGATGGAGCCCAAAGTCATAGACTAAACGAACTCAAAGGACATTTTGTGGACATTTTACAGGGGTGACCCATAGACTAAGGGAATGATATCTGTGTATATATCAAAGGACAGGAAGGGGGGAGGTGGCTAATGAGGATGTATTGCGTAGTGTGGAATAAGGGGTGGAAATTGTACTGCTTTGGGCTGGGATAGAGTTAATTTTCTTCATAGTAGCTTGTATGATGCTATGTTTTGAATTTTTGATGAAAACAGTGTTGATAACACACTGATGTTTTAGCTGTTGCTGAACAGTGCTTACATGGTGTCAAGGCCTTTTATGCTTCTCACACTGCCCTGCCAGTGAGTAGGCTGGGGGTGCACAAGAAGCTGGGAGGGGACACAGCCAGGACAGCTGACCCCAGCTGACCAAAGGGATATTCCATACCATATGATGTCATGCTCAGCAATAAAACTAGAGGGGGAAAGTTTGCCAGGGTTAACGTTTCTCGGGGACTTGCCGAGCTTGCTTGTCTTTCTTGGTTTTGTTTTTCTTTGTTTCTTTTCGTTTGTTTGGTTTTTTACTTATTAAACTGTTTTTATCTCAACTCACAAGTTTTCGCACTTTTACCCTTCCGATTCTCTTCCCCATCCCACTGGGGAAGGGTGAGCGAGTGGCTGTGTGGTGCTTAGCTGCCTACCAGGGTTAAACCTGTGGCCTTTAAAACTGTTTTTAGCATGGGGTGCATGCCTCACAAATTACAGACTGACTGGAAAAAAGAATTTTTAAATCAGCCTTTAAACAATTTGTTAAAGCAGTGTAATGTTCACCATTTTGTTACTAATAATGAGCAAAAGCATCCATCATAGAGCATTTGACAGGATGCTCAAAACCAAGATGTGGAGATATTTTATAGTATGCAACACTTTTCTCTACATTGATGTATCAGAGTTTATAAGAAGCTATAACCATAGCTTCTACAGAACTATCAGAGCCAGGCCTGTGGATGTGAACACCTGAAACTCTGCAAGGGTTTGGAAAACCATATATGGAGTTGTGTTTAAAATTAAAGAGCCTGCGCCTCTGCTCAAAAAGGGAGGCCATGTCAGAGTGTCTAGAACAAAAGAAAGATTTGAGAAAGGTTATGAGCAGATGTTCACAGATAAAATTTTCATAATAGCTGAAATTGTGAGAAGGGGACAGATACTTGTGTACCACTTAAGAGACTATGATCATGAAGCAATTGAGGGGACATTTTACCCTAAAGAACTTGAAAAAGTGAATACGGACAAGGACAGAATCTACAAAATTGAGAAGCTCTTCGCTGCAAAAGGGAAAGGAAGAAATAAACAGCTGCTGGTGAAGTGGCCTGGCTGGCCCCAGAAATTTAACAGTTAGATAGAAACCTCCCAAGTCCAGGACATCTAGTGCCTAGAAGTGGAGCAGGGAAAAAAAGAGGGATGGCAGATGGGAGTTTCTACGTCACGCTACCCAGCAATGCCAGCAATGCCAGCACCAGAATCTTCCCACAAAACACCAGCTCAAACTTCACCATATATCTGGTGAGGCTCCTGGAGCTCTCAGGCACGTGGGAGGTAGGGGCTGGCAGAAATACAGTACCCGCACAGCTGGAATAACATCAATGAAGACATAGCCTTTCAAATAGCACTGCGGGGCAGTATACTTTGTGGAAAGGCTATTATCCATCCCTCCCCATGTTGATGGAACATATGAAACATGTTATTAACCCCCATACGAAAGCTTCAGCTGTTGACTCTCCAGGCACAGGCCTGGTCTACAACCCTGTCATAAGGAAAACAAAGCTCAAAATGGATGAAAACCCTTACAGTTTTTCTAGAACAGAGGATCTGGCACACATTTTGGTGGTTTCTCCAGGGGCTGTTGCTAAAAAAATTCCCTTTATGGTGTAGACTACCAAAGGGTTTAACTCGCTCTACCTCTACACAGCTTTTGTACAGCATCAGCTTGTTGAGGACATTTTGGTTCCATTATTGTGCTGTGTCCTGACCGGCGGTAATAACTATGAGATCTGTATGGTGACATATGATAAGCCACACTACATGCCAGTAAACCACCAGCACATTGACACCATCAGCACTGAAACAAAGACTGACCAGAACAAGCATGTCTCATTTCACTTTGGGAAGGCGATTGTGAAGCTGCATCTTTGGCCCAGGAAGCCTCTGATATTTTAAGAAACGACGTCAAAATGGTAGTGGTGAAGATTTATGGGGATCTGTCCTTGTACGTGAATTATTAGAGAGCCCAGGCTGCAATGGTCTCCCTGGTTTTCAAGGCATTCCTGTGATGAGTGGGTTGAGTACTGGAGATATAATTTGTAGTCTATTTAGAAAGGTCATCCCACTTTTGAAAAGGGGTTTGGAAATTGTTAAGCCACACGTTAAAAGCACTGCTCAAGATATTGCAAAAAAAAAATTTGGGCATTTTTCCAAGACTGTCCTGGACAAGTTGGAAACACTGGCACATCAGGAGGGCTAGGGGATCTTTTATATTCAATGAAAAAACCTTACAAGAGAGAGAGACATGTCATACCCCCAGAGGAAAGGTCCGCCCCAGCCCTTTAAAAGAAAAAGGATTGGGGGTGCCAGACAACAGTCTGACCAGGACAGGAAGAAGAAAAAGAACAAATCAGGAAGAACGGTGCAAAAGAAACAGAAAACTCAGAGAAAGAGGGTCCATTCTACTGCTAGAAAAGGAAATATATTTTTAAAGGGATGGCTTTTGTTCATGGCTGCTCAGAAGAATGTACCAAATCCAAGATGGATCTGTTTGAAGTGTCCCCGATGCAGACCAGCATTGAGAAAGGCCTGTTTACTGAGGTGCCTTCCTGTTTGAATTTCTCCACTTCTTGTTTCTTTCTCCTGCTGTAAAATGTTCTTCTGAACTTTTTTGTACAAACTGATTTTAATTCGGGAGGCTTTAGCACGCCTGGGCCCAACCTTGCATCCACAGGCCAGATGTCTGTGGAATTTGACTCAGCATAGTGTGCTGAAGAGGCTCTGGAACCAGGCAAACAGAGCAGGGATATAGGTAGGAAACTCACAGAGTTATCTCCACGTAGCACAAGTGTAAATGTTAAGGAAGTTAATCATCTGAATCTGAGAAATTGCCACCCCCTCCCTCAGCAGGACGACAACATGGAAATGTGTGTGTTTAATGTAATGTTATGCATGCAAAATGCACCATTTGAGGGATGGGTGATGGAATTTTTTTTCCTGGTGATCACTGTGTGTATTGGACATAATTGGCAGGGTTTTGGTAGTGGAGGGGCTGCAGGGGTGACCTGTGTGGGAGGAGGTCATGGACTGCCCTGTGCCAGTCACAGCTGTTTCCAGCTGGCTTGGCGATGGATGACACTGACCCACTGCGCACCAAAACTTCAACCAATCAGAGGAGCCTGCAGCGCCTCTACTCAAACATATTTAAGAAAGGGTGGAACCAACCAGGCGAAGGAGGCACAAAAGGAGATGAAGGAGGAGATACGCCTCTGAGGGGACTATGGCCAGTGGAGAAACCACACCAGAGCAGAGAAAATGAGTAAGAAGCAAGGAGCAGCAGAAAGAAACCGCTATGCCCTGACCTCAACCTCTTGTGCCGCCCATTGACTCACCAAAGGGACTGACTGTAACCTGTGATGAAAGCAAGGGGAGTGGAAACTAGGAAGAGGGGAGGAGAGATGTCTAGACTGAAGTTGAACCTGAGAAGGGGGAGGAAAGGTGTTTCCCTTAAATGCTTGCTTAATTGTTTGTTTGGGGTTGGGTTTTTTTTGTTTGTTTCTCAATACCTGGATCAGTAATTAAAAGTTTATGTTAATTGCCAATTGCTTTGGGTGTAAATGGCAAGGTTGGGGGGGGACGGGCGCTGCAGGGGTGGCCTCTGTGGGAGGAGGCCAGGGACTGCCCTGTGTCGGGGACAGCCGGTTCCAGACAGCTCAGCAACGGACCCATCGCAGGCCAAAGCTGAGCCCATCAGCGAAGTTTGTGGCACCTCTGTGAAAAAATATTTAAGAAAGGGCAGTAAACACTGAGGGGGAAAGAACACGGAGAGAAGGAGGGAACAGAAAGAGAGGAGCCAGCTGGACATTATGCTGGGGGACCAACTGATAAGCCAGAGCAACAACTGCTACCCCTACCGTGCCTTCATTGAGTCACTTCTCAATTACAGTGGTGACACGCTGTCCACTCACTTCTCTGCGGGGCTGTTCTACAAAGACACAGCCGGGCAGCAGGAAGTGGTCATGCTGGATGGTGTAGGTAATCAGAGGTTTAAGCAACGCTCAGCTCTGATGGCCCAGCATAGGAGGATTGAGCTATTTGGAACCCTCCACAGCGATCTGTTCTTTCAAGACAAGCTTTTGTTGAACAACATAGATATAAACATTAAGCTGACACACAGCAAAGACAGCTTTTGTTTGATGAGCTCCCTGGCAGCAGGAGCCTGCAAGCTGGTTACTACCTCTGCCTCACTGTTTGTGAAGAAGGTGCAGGTGGCACCCAGGGTGCGTTTGGGACATGCTGAGGCTTTACTTATGGCCAACGCTAAATACCCAGTGAACCAGGTGGGCATGAAAGTGTTCAGCATACCAGCCGTCAGCCCTGTCAGAAACCAGGAAAATTTGTTTCTGGGACAACTGCACAAGCTTGTTGTTATTGGGTTTGTAGATAACGACACTTTTAGCGGCAATTATGCTAAGAACCCTTTCCACTTTAAACATAATGATATAAAATTTGTGGCCCTCTATGTGGATAGTGCATGAACCTGGTGAAACCGCTGCAGCCTGATTTTGAGAATGGCTGCTGTGTGAGAGAATACATGCAGCTTGTTCAGACAATTGGCAGCCATATGAAAGACCATTCCCTGTTTGTTGACAGGAAAGAGTTTGCTATACTCTGTTCGCCTTTGACCTGTCTCCACACCAGGAATGTGCTGATCACGATTCCCTGATTAAAACAGGAAACCTGAGAGAAGAAATACAGTTTGCAGGGGCCTGGACCACTGCCATCAATATGACTGTGTATGGTGAATTTGACAAAATCACAGAAATAAACCAGAGGAGACATGTGCTTTTCAACCACATGTGAGGATGTACATCGAACAACTTTCCTGTTTCTTTTCAGCAGACCCTAATGCCAGAGAAGCGTTTCTAGGCACGTACCTGAGCAACTGACTCCTAGGGCCCTGTTTCTCCAAGACCAGCAAGTACGATTGTGAATAGGCATCCACATAACCAACCTGGAGCGTGTAAGGGTATGTGGAAGGAGTGTCTGCTCCTTTAAGGGTATCTGGTCAAGGACCTTTTTCAATGTAAAAAGGGATAATAAGTAAAGGAAGAAGCCATAAACAAGAACATAGAGAGACACAAACCTGACTGACAAATGATAAAGGAGATCCTGATAAGAACAAACCTGTTCAGTCGCACAAATCAGCAAGGATATGTGGATTGTGAGAATGCTTATTTTTTCAGTAAGATTATCTGACTAAGGACCTTGCCAAATTGGGAGGATAAGGAAAGGGAGGGAGACAAACACGCAGAGACATAAAACCTGACCAATTAGCCATAACGAAGACAAAGGGGCTGGTCAGTACGCTTGTCTAGCTGAGCCCTGCACTTCATCACCACAGTCTGTCCTATCTTATTAAATCCTTTCTTAACTATCACTCTGCATAATCATCTCACTCTCTAGCCCATGTGTATGTGTGCTGCAAGGAGTAAGTGCCAGCAACTAGTGAGACCTGTGTGAGTGGGTTTAGTGCCAGCTACTGGAGTCAGATCGGAGAGTATAGGTGCCCTGGTCTGTGGTGTCAGCTACTGGAGTGAGTGGGGTCCCAGTACCACCTACTGGAGAGGGTGGGTGTCTCGGTGGCCAGCCGCTGGGGCGGGAACAGTGTGTGTCCCAAAAACCAGCTACTGGGGGACTGGCATGAGTGAGGCGAGTGAGGGGCTCAGCACCAGCAGCTGCAGCGGGGCCAGGGGTCACAGCCCGTGTGCCTGGTGCCAGCTGGTAGCAGGGGCCGAGTGTCTGTATCTTCCCCGAACCAGGTGTGCGTGGGGGTGTGCATGTGTATTCGCTCGCAAACTTCAAGCTGGACCAGTCGGCAAGTTGGAGATCCTGGGTCCGGGCAGGGGGATCAGGCGGGCGGAGGGTCCGTGCTGGTATCCGTGGGGACCCATGAGTGTGGAGTCCCTGTGGGACGAGTGTGTGAGTGCTGCGTGTTTGCAGCAAGCATCAAGCTGGACTAGCCAGCGAGTAGGAGACCTGTGGGACAGGTTAAGAGGGCCTGGGATCCAGGCAGTGGTACCAGACAGACAGGGGGATGTGTCGGTACTCGGGGGATCTGCAAATGTGCGTGTGCTTGTGAATCTAGAGAGTGGTGCGTGTGTGCCTTCACTAGTGAACTTCTATCTCTACCAGCCGAAGAGCTGTCTATACTTTTGTTTAATGTGAGTCCCATATGTAGGTGCTGTTGAAGGCAGTGCCTTGTCTGTGGCAGTCTGTGAAACCATCTGTGTCAGTGTCCTGTGTGTGTCCTTTACGTCCCTCTGTGTGTCTTTCTGGGAATATATGTACTCAGCTTTGCTACTGGCTGAACATGCAAATGGGAAAGCGGCCACAGCGTCCCTCAGCCTGGGCAGAGACCTCGGGTCCCCAGGCGCACCAGGCTGGGCTCCAGCAGCCGGGCAGGAGGGGTCCTGGGCTGCAGCTGCTGGAGGAGGCGGCCGCTCTTAACAACCCTTAATAGAGAGCACTGGCTAGCAAATTTCCTGGTAGATCAGAACTGCACAGTTTATTGGTTCGTAGGGCTACCCTCCAACAGCACTCTTTCCTGTAAGAATCATGTCCTTTTTAAAATGCAATGCTACGGACATCACTTTCCAGAAGAAGCAACTGCAGCATCCCCTCTCTACAGCCTGTGTATACCACTGTGTCTTTTTCCTACATCACCATAACAAGGGACTGTTGAACAGCTTTTAAAACTGTATTCTAACAATTTAGTACAAAATGACCAGCTGGTGATGCATTTTGTAAAATACGAATATGGAGCTTTCCCCATTACCGGGGCTACTCAAACTATCTTTCACAAGAACCAGACCTGCATCTTTTGTAATGATTTTCATAAATGTATGTGGTGGGTTGACCCCGGCCAGCAGCTAAGCACCACACAGCCGCTTGCTCACAGCGGAACAGGAGAGAGAATCACAAGAGCAAAAGCTGAAAGCTCATGCATCGAGATAAAGACAGTTTAATAAATGAAGGAAAGAGGGGGAAAAAAACCAAAAACCTGAAGTGATGCAAAGGCAATCAGTCACCACCTCCCACAAGTAGACCAATGCCCAGTCAGTCTCTGAGCAATGGCTACCACCCAGACCAACTGTCACGGTCCATTCGGATCTCTCAAATTTACAGGACAACGTACTCTGTAAATTAAACTTTATTTTATAAGCTCACTAGGAAAGAAAACAAATGAACATGTCAAACAAGGGCTCAATCCCCTTTGTACAGTGCATGTGAATGCACCAATTCATCACTTCATTAATTCATGAAGTTTCTAACTCACAAGTTCTCTAATTCATAACTCGTAACTCGCAACTCGTAACTCGTAACTCGTGTGCCTATGAGGAAAATAGCTACCTATCTGATGGTGAGAGTGCTCATTCTTTCTCCTCGGTCATGGTGTGGGCATCCCTGTATCACACGGGAAGCACAAAAGCTTCAGCAGTCTGGCTGCTGTTGGATCCACTTCAAAAGCTTTTTGGGTAAGCTGACATATTTGTACCTTCCAGCTTGGAAGTTTGGTCTGTACCATTTCCATAAGTTAGTGGATTCTGAAGAAAATGCCAGACAATCAATATGCAAAGATGATGGCTGCAGGAGACAGCAAGCTGCAGGTGATAATGGCTGCATGTCATGGTTTAACCCCAGCCAGCAACTAAGCACCATGCAGCCGCTCGCTCACTCCTCCCCGCTCCCAGTGGGATGGGGAGGAGAATCAGAAAAAAAAAAAAAACTCGTGGGTTGAGATAAAATGATTTAATAACTAAGCTAAACTAAAATATACTACTAACTAAGAATAATAATAATAAAGTATAATCATAATAATTGTAATGAAAAGGAAGATAACAAAAAGAGAGAGAAATAAAACCCAAGAAAAGACAAGTGATGCGCAATGCAATTGCTCGCCACCCGCTGACCGATGCCCGAGCAGCAATCTGCACCTCCCGGCCAGGTCCCCCTGTTTATATACTGAGCATGACGTTCCATGGTATGGAATATCCCTTTGGCTAGTTCGGGTCAGCTGTCCTGACCATGCTCCCTCCCAGCTTCTTGTGCACCTGCTTGCTGGCAGAGCATGGGAAACTGAAAAATCCTTGGCTTAAGATAAGCCCTACTTAGCAACAACTCAAACATCAGCATGTTATCAACATTATTCTCACACTAAATCCAAAACACAGCACTGTACCAGCTACTAAGAAGAAAATTAACTCTATCCCAGCCGAAACCAGGACACTGCATAATGACCTTTATACTTTTCTGTCCATCATGTCCTGCCTATGTGTTGCTATCAATTTAAGAAAGGGCAGTAAACACCGAGGGGGAGAGAACACTGGAGAGAAGGAGGGAAGAGAGAGAGAGGAGGAGGAGGGAAACAAAAAGGTCAGAGGAGTAGGAGGTGCTAGTGGCAGAGCAGATACTTCCCCAAAGGGACTGTGGCCTGTGGATAATCCACGATGGAACACAGGAAAAGAGTGAGAAGGAAAGAGCACCAGAGAGAAACCGCTACACCCTGAGTGCAACCCCCACCTTGAGTTGCTCATTGCCTTACTGAAGGGACTGAGTGTAACCTGCAGTCATAACAAGGTGGGGGGGAGGGGTGTCTGGAGTGAAGTTGAGCCTGGGAAAGTGGGAGGAGAGGTGTTTTCCCTAAGTGTTTAAATGTTTGTCTTCTTTCTTTGTTTCCCAATACCCAAATCGGTACTCAAATATTTATGCTAATTGGCAATAAATTAAGTTAAATTCCCCAGTTGAGTCTGTTTTGCCTGCAACAGTACTTGGTAAGCGATTTCCCTGTCTTTATTTGAACCCATGATTTTTTTCTGCTCCTGTTCCTCCCATTTTCTCCCCCCCACCCCCCTAGGTGCAGGGGGTGGGAGGGTGGGAGGGTGTGCGGTGTGTGTGAGTGAGCAGCTGTGTGTGTTCTTGGCTGCTAGCTGGGGCCAACCTACCACAGCAATAAACTAAAATTCAGTGAAATTCCCAAGTCGCGACTGTTTTGCCTGTGACACCGTGTCATGATCCTTTCTTGAGGAAAGAGCAATCCAGTTGCCATTAATATTTCTCCTTGATGAGAAACCTGTAGAGCAATGGTGGCTGGAACAGCTTGGAAAAGAGCCATCCTCCTCAAAGACGATTCAATCGCCTCTGTGCAAGTCATGTGTTACAACTGATGATCAAACTGTATAACTCACTTAAGGAGTATATTCAGGAACACCCCGACTATTCAACCAGCAAACTGTATTGGTCATAGAGGAGACAAAGGCCCAAGAAAATAGGCCCTCTATGCTCTGCTCCCTGGAAGTTGGAAAAATGGTTACTTAAGAAATAAACAATTGCAAAAGGATTTCCTCACTTAAAAAGAAAAAATCAACCTATATGGGTCAAGACATCAAAACTCCCATTTGTGTTGAAAACCATACCTCTGGGAGGAAAAAATCTTAACCCCATTACCCTATGGGAGAAAGTAGCATCCATCACTAAGGGGGTGAATGCAGAAAGAAAATGAAGTGATAAAGAGTTGCTTACAGGAATGGTGAACAGAGATGGAAGAGTTTAAATGTTGAGGGGTGCAGTCAAAGCTCCTGGAGAAGTGATAGCTGATGGATGCTGTCCTGGTGCAGAGGCTAATCACAAGAATGGGAGAAACAGATAAGAGCCCCAGGAGCACAGTTACAAAACAAAAGAAGGCCTATAACGTGAAGAGCCAGCATCTTTAATTACCAACAGTGTTATAGGAAACCAGAAAGGGCTGAGAAATGGCCCAAGATGCAGTAAATATCTCTGATTATAAGGAAAATTCAATGTAAAGAAACAGTTCAAACTCAAGTAAAAGAGGGATGCAACCTTGAGTGATGAAGGAGAAATTCAAATTGTAACTGCTCAGCAACGGCAATTCGTGACCAAGGAATGATCTGGCATGGAGGGCAAGAAGGCCCAACTGCAGAAGGGGTTAAACTGGCTGGAAGCAGGAATGCCAGAGACCCAAGACTCCATGTAAGGGAGTGAAGTTTCCCTTGGTGATGAGATAAGAAATTGCAGTATTGTCTTGTAGCAATTGTGGAATGCAGTGCTCAGAGGCCACTTTTGGTCAACAGAACTGGTGCTGGGGGATGAACTGAACCGGGCTAAGGCGCCTGATGCTGACACTCACATGATTGGTGCAAGCGTAAGCGTATATAAGGCATTGGCTTGTGACGCATCTTTGCGGACTCCTTGTAGAACCGCTTATGGCAGTAGGACTCTGTCCAATGCATTGTTCATTAAATCTTTTTATATTTAAGCACAAACGTGTGTTTAATTCGCCTCAAGGGTACAATAAAAATAAATTCCCAACGATAATCTTAAGAGAAATGGTTTCAGCAGCAACAGTCAAAGGCAAACTACAACACCCTAATGGCCTTGGTAGGTCTTTTTGTTTTGTTTTACAGGGCGAGCCTCTGAAGAACAACAACTTGAAAAGAAGCAGCCAGACATAGTGGTAGAATTGTCTGTTTCAGTCATGGTTTTTTTAGGCAAGTGTATAAGTAACAGAATGAATGTAGGAACCAGAATAGAAGTAACATTAAAGGAAGACGGCATAGATAAGTATTAGAGGATACGCATACCTGTCTGATGATAACCAAGTTTAACAGCTGTATTCTAGTGTTTCTAGGAGTTTACCCTGTATACTGCATGATCCTAAGTAAGGCGCTAACACCTTCCCTTGAAAGGAAAGAGGACAGTAAAATCTATGCACAAATATGACAACTGCTGATTTGAGCTAAAGTGTAAAGTTTGTCTGTTTAGTATAGAGAAGATGGGAGATGATAGATGGATGAGAAAAACAAAGTGACTTCATACTGTCACCAAACGCGACGAAAAGAACTTATCAACACCAATGAGATGCAGATAAGCAGGCACTCTTTTATTCAGCGCTGGGAACACGGGAGATAGCTCGCCAAACCGTGTTCACCTTCACATCAAAATCCATCACTTTTTATACACGAGATGTTAACATATTTAATCATTCAATACATATTCATTGTTATTCTATTAAATGATTGGTTAAAATTCCCTCGCCTACCATGCAAATTACTACGCATGCCCACTACGATTTTTGAGACCTTTACTTCCTTAACCTTTTGGGTTGGTGGGTTTCTTGAGTCGGTGGTCTATGAGTCGGTGGTCGTGATCTCCCCCTGCCGGAATTACCTCTCCTTAAGTTCACTTAAACTTGGCAACACTAAGCGGTCCTTCATGGATCGTTAACAAAGCAGACTATCATTCACTTTGGTTTCTACTCTGAGACAGCTTCACAATGCCATATGTTGGTAGGGTCACTGATGCTTCAAGTCTCGCATCGTTCCTACCTTAATAGCCCATTGTTTCTAGTATTTCATTGTTTTAGGCACTTCACAACCCTTCTCTGATACGTAATATGTTCACTATTAAATTTAACTTTTACTATGATTATTTTATTAGTTATATAGATATATACCTTATCAATATTCTTACCCTAAAACAATCATTGGTCAATTTCATTTAACTCTGCTGATTGGAATCCTTGATATTTAAATCAAGATGGGAAAGGTAAGGGGATTTCCAAGCAGCATAGCTGGTCTCCATGACAATCTCCTTAGTTTCTTAAAACAAAACAAAAAGCCATTAATTTCTAGTGAAGTTTCTATAGTTAATTGTTTCAATCTTAACAACCTATGCTTTATAACTCTTCTATATATGTAGAATCAAATTTTGATTATTTTATCATTATTTTATCAGATTAATTCGCAACAATACCAGAAGCTGCTATGAAGGGAAATATTCCAGCTTGGGGAGCAGAGATAGCTATTAACAACAATCTTTTGTTAACCTTATCTTCAATAGGTAACAGAAAACTTACTCATCCCAACCTTATAGATACTGATCTATGTAATTATGTGTGTGTACTTATGAGTATCACTTTATGTGCTGCACAATGCAGGGAGAGATTAATTGCTGACAGACTCGCATAAATCCTCCTATGTAAACAGGTGGTCGGTCAGTAACTTGTCTGGCCATGCTCTGCGCCTGATCAGTGCAGGCTGTTCTGTCTTCTTATTAAATTCCTTTCTAATGCTTTTCCTGTGTGAGGGCTCTCTATTCTGTGTGCATGTGTGTGTATGGGGGTGTGAGTGTCAGCAACTGGAGTCAGACAATGGATAGAAGGGCCCATGTGTCCGTGGTGTGTAAAAGACAGTTCTTTGCCAGACGAGGAGGGAGACAAGGACGCTTAGCATAGAGTTACCAAGGGAATTTATTCTCTCATATTAGCTATGCGCATAGCGGTGCCCCAGCCTAATGCATGGAGGACCTGACACAAAGGAAAACAGGGTTTATATATGTTACAATACTGTTGTGTAGACCAATCAAATTACTCACGTTAAGGAGCGGGCTAATCAGTTACTATTGCTCACGTAATCAGGATGTGCTTGTCCCGTGCAGGTGGTGTAGACGTATGGTCAGTGGTGTGTTCACCTTCATTGTTCTAAACCATGTCCCGTGCAGGTGTGTGGGGGGTTTATACTGGATTCTGGTCTGTTGCTGTTCTGGCGTGGTTATACGCTGTTGGGTTTTTTTTTTGAAAGGCAAATCTTCTATTGTTTTATCGTCAGTATGGGGCGTTCTCAGCTGGTAAGAGCCGGCTTAGGTTGGGTCTTCAGGTCACATCGACCTGAGGTGATAGCTCATAGTCTCAGGTAGTGTTCGTTCTTCTAAGCAAGTCATATTGCAGTTAGCATCTTGCTTTCATGGGTGCCAGCGACACGAGTGAGTGTGGGTGTGCGAGTGTGTGTGATCACTGGCGAAGATCAAGCCAGACTAGCCAGTGAATAGTGAAGCGGCCTGGGAGCAAGGAGGGTGAGTGGGTCTCTAAGGCCAGCTGTGGGTGTGAGAGTGCCTGTGTATCTCTAAGTGCGAGAGCACAGGGGATTGGCTATGGGGACCTGGAAAGGCCTGGCCAGCTGTGTGTGTGTATGTGTGTATACACCACAGTCTGTACAGCAACTGGAGCTGGGCTGTGGCCTCAGGGGCTCGTATGTCAGGTGCCAGCAACTGGGGAGACTGGGATCCAGGGGCAGCTACTGGGCAGACTGAGTGTCTGAGCCCAGCTGCTGGAGGGATCCACCTTGTAGATGTGTGTGTGTGTGTGTGTATAATATATGTTTCACTATGGGCTTCCATCCTGCTCATCCAGCGAAGGAACAGGATAAGGCTGTTGGTGCTGTCTATGTTTTGTGGGTGCTCTGATTGTCTGTTTGTGATCTGTGTGGCCGGCCATGTATATATGTATGTACGTATGTAGCATATTTGTGTGTATCTGTGTGCTCTGTTGTGTGTGTGTGTGTGTGCGCTATGCGCGCAGCCTGCTGGGATTCATCTTCAGCCTCGGCTACTGGTTGGACTTGGAGAATGGAGTGGCGGCAGCTCGCTATCTCGGGCTGTTAGATCCAGCGTGGTATATTTTCCTCTAACTACCTCTTCACCATTTCACCAGTAAGACTAACAAGGGATTTTGTAACAGTCAACAATGAGTAAAGAGTAAACGATCATAGAAAGGTTATCTATCACCAAGATATCATCAATCAAATACCACCCAATCGTGGCCTATTGTACATATAAAAAAAATGTTCTCCTTCGAATCTCCCTTAAGGCACAGGGCTGCTACATGTGAAAACATCCAAAATGTACTGTTGTTTATATTAATTGTGTTAAGTACTGTCTTAACTTCATGTAGTTGCATGTAGTATATGCTCTGTTCTTGCTGATTACAACACACTATTGGGGGACTGACCCACCTGCCTCCAGAACACCTGTGAGGCATGAGCAGATGTTGCCTCAACATGGCCTCATCAGTGAATGGTCAGTCACTGTGATCGAGTTGGGAGCATCTGTGGGGCCAACTACTGCAACTTACAGGAGGTTTGAGATATTGCCTGTATGTATAGTCATCAAACTAAAACATTAACCCCATTATAGCGGGTCAAACAGTCCAAGTGGAAAATCACAGACTGAAGCCTACATGGACCCAATATGCTTGAGGAACCATTCTATCTGTTATTTTGGCTGGAAGGCTTTAGACCCATGCTTTGATTTCTCCTTGGTAGACCCCTCTATTCCAAATCACATTGTGCCAATTGATATCAAGAATGCCAAGAATGGGTTTCCACCATATGAGTATGCTTGAGTGTGGTGGGTTGACCACAGGAATGGATAGTGAGAAACAAAGACAAATTAACAACACCTTCCCCACCATCACCCTCTTTTTCCAGGCTCAACTTCAGTCCTCATTCCCACTCCTCCTAACTCCCCAGCGCCTGAGTGGTGCAGGGAGGATGGGGAATGGGGGTTAAGGTCAAGTAACATAACAGTTCCTCCTCTACTGCTCTTTTCCTCCTTCACACTTTTCCCCTGCTTCCAAGCGGGTCCTCCACGAGCTGCGGTTCCTTCTGGATAAACCTGCTCCAGCGTGGGC